>NC_044988.1:95052400-95167400 GCF_008728515.1 Papio anubis | reverse complement strand
AATGTTTATATTTCTGAAATTATTAACTAACTGAACATCAGTCATCTAAATAAAAACTTTGAATTCCTAATTTTCAAGTTAAAGCACTCATACTGATTAAAGTTCAGTTTTTAGAAAACACTATTAAATGGCAAGTCAATATTTTGCAAAATATTAGAAATTTAAAAGTAACATAATAATCACAGTAATTAAAAAGCAGCCACAATGATAATCAGGCAAAAAAAAAAGAAACTGGTTTGATGTTAGAAACTATAACATTATTATACTGATTACACTGAAAGTAAGAAATATTTCCTTTATTGAATACAAAATGCCATAAATTTAGGTAAATCAAAATTAGTTAGTTCATGCAATACATTGACAGAATAGAATTTATGTTTATAGGGTCCATCATTTCATTTTAAGACATTCAGTTTCTATACTTGATCATTCCAGTCAAAAGGTCAAGAACCAAGAAGTCAGTAAGTTCCTATGGACATCCTCAGTATCACATCATCACTGTAACAAGTGGTGAACATGAGGAAATTCAGACAAGTGAAACACCACACCTCATACACAGTTAAATTTTCCTTCATTTTTTTCTCTACTGATTCCAACAAAGAAATATGATGAGAAAAACTGGAGAGTTCTCACTTATTTGAATAACAAGTGAAAATCTAAAAATATCTTCACTGTATGTTATTACCAACTGTATCACTGGGTTTTACAGTGACAGCCCGGTGCTATAATTTCTGAGAAAACCTCTGCATAAAGCTCCATAAACCCAACCATTCCTGTAATGTATCGCCTTATCTAGCACACAATCATTTCAAATACAACTTTTCATGTTAGTATAATTTGTTCAAAAATGGTAATAAATACATCCATGAAGCCACAGAAATCACTGCACAATCTACTGTAACTTGTTCTTACCAGTACTGACAGTTAATCCTAGACCCAAGATCCAATGTAAAAGAAAAATAAAATATGCCAATATTACTTGGTTTAATTAAAGATATTCATTATACACATATCTTTTAATGGACCAACAGTCCCAATCAACATTATAAATAATCTAGACCAACTACAGAGTAATGTCTGTGAACAATTATCACAAAACTAAAACATGGATGGCTGTCAGTTGGTGGCAGAGTTCTTGCTTTCATAATAAATATAAAATCAATTTCCTGCTCTAGTTCCTATTCCAAGTTGAAAATGATATATCTGACTATGAATTCCAACAACCTTCATCCGTAGTTTTTTTTAAAAAAAACAAAAAAAAAATGATGGGGGGGGGAGAAAAGAAAGAAAAATGAAACTTGTAAGACCACCTAAGTCAATTCTTCCTCATTTGAGGACACTTGGATAGTAAAGGAAAGATGCACATTTAAGTTTACCATTTCAAATATATATATTTTTTTAATGCAATGTTTTCCTCCCCGTCAAATGCCATTCAAGAATTTCATAAGTCCTTCCCAATAATTCCTCTATAAATTATTTGCAGGGCTTAGTATATCTGAAAGCCTTTTGTTTAAATAATAACATGCAATTTCAAAAGCTTTTTGTTCCCTTTTCAATCAAAAATAACTTCATATGTTTTAAATGAAATTTTGCAAGTAATCAGAGACTAATGAGGATTCATTGATTTAACTAGTTCAGGGAATCAGAGAAGGGAGTGAGAATTTAAAGTAACCAAGTGTTTCATTTAGAAAAGCAGCTAATGGGTAGGTGCACTAAGTCCTCTTCACAGCGAAATGTAATCAGGACTTTTGTCTCAGGAGAAACTCATCCTTCTCTCTGTGCACATTCCTAACTCACATTAATGTTAACGGGCATCACACATGCACACCGAAGAGATGCCTGCCTTGGTAGTATGCATGCATGGCAGCTGTGGTGACTAAATAATCCATATGGCTCTGAAGAGAAGATATGGTTTACTGGGTCCAGAGTCACAGCTACAGTGGTGGAATTCAGACACTACAACTAAACCCCAGTAGGAATGCCTTACCCAAACCCTCTTCCTTCTAACCATACCCAGCAAATATAGTTAGGCCAGGGTTTTGCAATTCCGTCCTCTACGGATGGTTTGTAGACAGAAGTTCCATGTTTGAGGAAATCTTAACCTTCTCATAGGCACAGAAGTTCTGTCTTCCCCTTTTTCCCCACAGGCATCCTAGTATTCATTCACGTATTTCTCCACAGAATATAAGAAATATCACAAAATAGCTTTATAGAGAAAAATTCAGAGGCCTGGCTTAGGCCACAAAAGTCAACAAAATCTGAATCAAGTATGAAATTCCATCTTCCACACAAAATGCCATCAGTAATCTTACCTATAAGATATATGCTGAAATATAAATTCCACAGGTTGTATAAAGGGCAGTTTAACCATGAATTATAATTGTTACAGCTTTTATGGAATCAAGTCATAATGTTAATACTCATTTAATATATAATTTTCTGAAGCCCAATTCAACTTCTTCCTTCCTTCCCTAGTGAAGAAAATATCCTTGTGAAGTTCAATTTAGTGACACTGGTGTACAAGCCCATACACAGAAGTTTATGCTTCTGAAAAGAGATAAGTGATAAACAGTTCATTAGCCACGTTAATGAAATTATGTTTTAGGAAAAAAAAAGACTGGGTGACACAAAAATTTTAGTATATTTTTCTATAGAGATAGTACAATAAAAACTTTATATTCAGTATCTCCAATTAGGTCAATTAATATTCAGAAAAATCCTGTAACATTTCGTTTAAATAATCATAGGAGGGGGAAAAAAAGAATCCACCAATGTTCTGGAAGCTTCTCTAGACCTTTCAATCAATTTTATTTATATGCAAAACCAAGAGAAACTCAAAAAAAAAGAAAAAAAAAAAAAAAACAAAGCTCCTCCTGATGCTAAAGCTCTCAATTTACTGACAGGCAAATGGCTTCATGCTGCCACTTAATCTCATTTCTTGCATAATGCCCTCTAATTAGCATATCAAAGTGAATTAATACTTCTAGGGCATTAGCAATGGGGAAATCTGCTCCAGGCTCACAATAGCAGTTAAGAGAGAGCCAAGAAATCCTCAAAAACACCACAAACCACTTTGCATTGCAAAACTGTTCAATTTATTTATCCTCTCTCTCTAAACACTTTTACCGCACACTGTTTTACTACTGTTCACCAAACAAAATGATAATTGCCAAAGTTACCAGCATCTGTAATGCCTGTTTAGAATCTTAATTTAGACTATGTTGCAGATAATTTCTATATGCAACCATTTGTTCTATTATAAATGTTAATATAGAGACACTGAAAATATTGACATTCTCAATTAGTTAATTTGAATTTGAAATAAAATTTTATGGGATTTTAAATTTATGAATTTTTTAATGTAAAAAGCCACCTGCTGGGCTCTGATGCCTAAGAAATATGCTTTGAAAACTGAATGTGTCACATAAAAGAAAACAAAACAAACAAAAAATCATTTTGCCATAACATATGTTCAGTCTCACAAATAAGGGTTTAAACATCGTGAGGAATCATCAGCATTAAAAGGATTACATTGTATACCAAGTCCTCATTAATATGATCACAAAAAAAGAGTTCTTATCTAAACAGTTTAACATTTTTAAAGCACTAAAGTTGAAAGAAGTAGAAAACTTTTAACAACACTTTATCCATAAATATTTTTAGCTGCTTTCATACTAACCTGTTACTATTATGTAGACAGAGTTATGCAAAAAAAAGTTATGCCAATTCAGTTTGATACATTCTATCACACCAATTTTTTTGCTAGACATACACTCAAATTTAGTGCCAAAGTAAACTAGTTACCATTAAAACCTACAAACATATTATACTATGGAATATATCTATGAAAGAATAATACAGAAGAAATTCTTGTTGCAATTCTGCCTATAAAAGGGATAATTAGAATCAAGTGTTGAAGATTAATAAAATTTATTTTTTAATAAGATCTGAGTTTGAAGGCATAAAAAGGTGGTTTATTTTTTCAGTAGCTTATTCAAGAATTATTTATTTATTGGCTAAATATAGCACTGCCACCTAGATGTGATAGCAATTTGTCTGATTAACTTCAATAACTTTGTAAAAAATCTGATAACCAGTTCTGAAAAACTTTTACCAATTTATATTACATAGTGATATAAATTATTTACTCTCTTCATACTTAAAGACTCAAATGGCCTACTGAAGTACAGCAAATGCTTGAAAAGGTCAACACGGGCTTGAGGGGGGAGGTGGTGGATATGTGTAAGCTTTGTTAGTTAATACCTAAATCATGCTGATCACACTGATAAATGGCTAAAACACAAGCCTGCTGAGAAAACAAATAAAACATTTTTTTCATAATGTCAATATTGAACTAATAAATATCTAAAGATGTTCACATACACGAATAGGGAAAAGATAATCGAAAACCTTGTATAACTTGAAGTATTAGTGCTGATATGTTAAGTATTTATTCTGAATAGATACCTCATGGTAGAGTATAAAATAAAGTGATGACTGACTTAGGGTGTGGTTCATGAAATGCAGTTTCAATTCTTATAGTCCCACTTCATATAATGTAACTTCATCCTATACCACGCCACTATAAAGTATCAAAATGTAAATAATCCAACTAAGATGTTAATTTAAATTTGCCTCGGAAGTAATCTTTTACAAAATTTATAAATTGTGATGGAAATATACAGGCAAAATTAATTAAAAGGAAAAGGATCACAGTATGAAAAATGTAGACAGGTACATTTTATGAAAGCCGATCAACCAGTGTGTTCTTTGGGGCAAGTCAGGGCCCTTTGCTAGTGTATTAATAGACTTCTGTTTCAGAATAAAATTATGTAAATTAATAAAATAACATAGTAAAGTCCCAAATAAAATACGAAAACTACACAAATCTGTAATAAAATGAGGGTCATTAAAACTAAGGCACAAAAGAATTACTTGCACAGATCAAGTTAGTATTGACAAGAGAGTTCAATAAATTTTTATTGGGAAGGAAAAAAATAAAGAACGGGATTGGAAAATGTCCCAACATTTTAAAGATAATATCCACATGATACTTTAGATCATGAAGTTCTAAACCAGCTTGGCAATGAGATTTTTCTCCAGGTTTTCTACAAATACATTATATGTGTTATTTTGTTAGGATGGAAGTGAAAGAATAAAAGTTAGAAAAATCCCTTTCTTTTACAACTTCTCTGAAAACCTCCTACAAAAGCTCCAGTAAGATATCATCTATAAAAATAGGGAAAAAAAGGTAAAATATTAAGTTGCTTTAAGAAAAATATATTGATAAAGCAATACAATTTATAACATTTCCAAGATACTCTGATTTTGTATTTTTCCTGTTTAATCACTTAATATTTCCAATGTAAACAGACCTAATGCCTAAAATTGACATGAAATTTAAAACATTAACGCTCCATTAAAATTTGCTTCAAAATAATTTTGGAATGGTGGGAATTACAGAGAAAACAAGACTGGCCAAGTAGTGCTAATTGCTGAAGATGGGCACTGAGTTCATGGGAGGTTCAAGAATCTCTTCTCTCTGCATGTATTTATGTTTAAAGGTGTCCACAATAAAAAGTTGTTAAAATCTAGAAAATAAGTTCATTAAAACAAAATGTGTTTCATGAAAACACAAAAAGGAATCGTGTATGGAACGGGCATTTGTTTTTAAAACTTGAAACAAACAATGATAATTATATTGGAAATACTGCAAGAGCAACTTAAAAGCATATGCAAAACATATAATAACATTTAGACTAATATATAACAATTTTCACCTTGCTAAATTTTCACTTTAAAAAATTGATTTTTACACAGGCAGAATTAAAAGAATCACACAGCACTGTACAAAGAAAAATGTAACACATTTTTATACTAAAACCTTAAAAAGAGAAACACACCAGAAAAAGACTCCAAAGAGTCTCTAAACCTGTAGAATTAAACCTTCAGAATTAAACAGAGAGGGTCGAATGACAGTACTGCCTTGTCTCTTTGAAAGCTAGCCACACTTATAGCAATAAAGACAAAAGGTTTAATCTCACATCATATACTAAATGCATATAAAATCTCACTTGTAAACTACACTCTTGATCTAGTTTTAATATCTAAAATTCTTATGACTCTTTCTAGGGAGGGTTCCTTTAAAAGCAAAGCATTTTTACTAGTCATTTTCTTCTCCTTAAACATAAAAAATACTTCAACCAGCCCAACCAGCCAAGCAGGCCTTTCTCTTCCCCTGCGGACACCTCCTGCAGTAGAGAAGTTCATTAAGTTTTATGATCTTCCCAAGTCAGTCCTGCTTATAAGCCTCACAAAGGCTACAAATCTGGCAAACCATCATGTATGCCATTAGACATTACTAGTAAATGAACGCTATTTAGGGTTTGTGGTGGCAATAAATCAGAGTTTGGTTGGCAGCCATCAACATGGAGTATTTTAACCTATCATTTAAAAAGGAAAAGTTGTGGTTTTTTTTCATGCATAACATTTTTCACAACAATATGATTCATATTATCTACTAAAATACGGGATTTCATTTAAAAAATAAGTATTTTTTTCTTGAAAAAGAACTATTTCCTTCACTTAAACTCGCATAATTAAGGACTTTGGAAAAACGGCAGATTTTTGAGGATGAAATATTTCACAAAGGAAAGCACTTCAGCAATTAAGATTAAGATGACCAAAAAGAGGTGGGGGCATACACCAAAAGAGGTATGCAGGTGAGCAGATCTTGTGGCATCAGGGATATTTAATAAGAGACAGATGATAAAATATGGCTTTAAAAATCAGGAGAAAAATCTTAACATATCAACAATTATCTCATTGGTTACTTAGTTTAAAATAAACAACTATTTTTATTTTAAAGCCTGTAACTTTTTGGATGCTCTCAAAATGCACAAATATCACAATTCAACAATGAGAGACATTTCTGCCCAAAAATAGTGGTATGATCAATTTTACAAAAGAATACATTCTCAAGAAAAAGCATCATCTTATAGTAAAACTATACTTTCCTTACCTCCCAACAAGAAAATAATATAATTGTTGTAGATCACCCATTTATCTGTCAGAAGGGAAAAAATACCTTTTCATATATGGTGGTTGGGTGGGGGGAACAGATGTTTTCTAAACTAAATCCCCCATGTGCATCAGAACTGGCAGTGTTCACTGCCTGATCAGAAACCTTAAAATCTACTGGCAGATCTACAAATAAACTGATTTTTTTTAATGATTTTGTCTTATTTTAGAATAAAAGCACAACTGAAATGACATTATCCACTGAAGTGACAGTTCACCCTCAACCCCCCATTATGCAGAATAGAGTCATCAACATAATGTTCCTGGTTTCTATTCATAAATGACTAGGTAAACTTTCTCTAGATTACAAAGAATTAATCTTTAGGTATTATTAGATTAAATAAAATGATTTTTTTAAAAAACCTGTATGCAATATACATATATTCTACAATGTTTCTTTTATAAGTTCATGTTTCTGAAGCATGACCAACTATGGAAGCAGGAGTGGTGGCGGGGGGACTTGGAATTTGCAGCCCCGCTTTCTTTGCTTTGGTAACACTAATGTCTACACAGATGTTTTATTTCAAATTGAGGATTCTGAGTCCTCGTCTCATTCTAAGACTAGTTTTGGAGAGTGAGGTGAAGCTATGGGTAGTAGGGGAGAAAGGAGAGAAGAGAAACAGCTTCACCCCCATCAATCACTCAGTACTTAAATCCCATCCCTCTCGAGCTTAAAGAGGCTGGCAGGAAGATGCCTCTGCCCAGACAGCCGCCTTTACTCTTTGTCGGCTGTTGGCTTTTTACAAAAGAGATAACGTGCAAATGTGGATCCACTGGCCAAAGCACAAAAAGAGGATCTAATTTACAAGTTATCACTGAAAGCCCCAGAAACAATTTTAAAACACAAAAATTTCTTTTGTCAGCTGCCTCTTCGTTTTTAAATAGCAATAGCCCTACCAAAGCTCTCTCTACCAGTAATTCCAGACTTTGAAAAGACTTGTTTCTTTTTCGTAACTCACCTTTGACATGTGGTTGACTATACTTTCCTTTCAGAATGGTGTAACTAAGTCCTGTGCAAATAAGCAACTAAAGGACTTATGCTTCCTAATTGAATTCTGCCTGCTGCTAAATGTCTCAACATGAAAAGCAGTTTGCTGGGTTTAGTTCTCAAGCTAGCTAGGCCAAAACTTTAAAAAGGCAAAAATAAATAAATAAATAAATACAAATAATGAGAAGGGGATGAGAAGCAATAAGTATCCATCCCCTCTCCCTAGTAATACAAGCCTGTATAAAGTCGAATCAATCTTAATATTCACAACACAGTCAATACCCCAGTGCTTAGCTGTCAGCAGAAACTGAAGTGGAGCCCTGATAGCAGGAAAACCCTTGGACATTAAGAAACAGAATTTACTGAGAATTGCATACTTTTAAGCTTCTAAACTAAGAATCTTCAAGACTTAAGGCTAGATATCTTATTTTACAGTCAGATAAAAATTATCTACTGTTTTAAATCACAATGCTTTCTAAAGGTAGCTAAAAATCAACACAAAATAAAAGTTAATAATTCCAAAAAGGATCACTGAGCATTAAGAAACCAGCCATAATATGTGAATGAAAACCAGGAAAAGTACTATTTGGCCTCCCTTATTATTTGCTGCTTATTACGGTTTAGCATATATATTTAATAGACAGCAATAACTCATTATCTTTTGTTGATTACTTTTAGGATCAGAATAGTATTGCAAAGCGAAAAACCTGTTTCAAAGAAGGCTGACTCACCTATCAACCTAACAATTATTTGCACTGTGCTATTTGTACACTCAATTTAAACACAATCACATGTAACCTTTTAAATAGCATCCCTTGGATAGTGCTATATCCTGGACTTCAACTTTTTCTCCTTTGCCTCAACTTTCAAAATGGCAACTTTAAAATACCATACATCCAACACATACCAAAAAAAAAAAAGAAAAGAACAGGAAAAAAATAAACAGTAGAGCTTGTTTAATGTACTTGTTTGCCACATACAGGGAAGATAATGCCAAATACAAACTAAAACATCCAAATCTCTGCTTCAATTTGAGCAGTTACCTCACTTCAAGACTAAAAGACCTTCAATTAACAAATAAAGTCTGACAAGAAAGTTAAACTGAAACGAATTAGCAAAAATTTGCCAAATATGTACCTGTAGTTTTCATTCCAGCACTTCTGCAAAACCTATCTTCTTACATATTCCCTGACGTGGACACTTCAAAATTGTTTAACCTGCATCTGTGGACCTTTTTATACTTTATATATTAAGCAGTTACAAGTGTAATGACTTCAGGATACAAAATAAGACAAGTATTAACAGATGTAATACATTGTATATGTCTACACATCATTACCCTTCCTCGATTCTCTAAAGTAGTCTTCCCACCTAAAACACTAATTCAAGCATGCTACTGGGGTCTGTTCAATTGCATCTATTCTTCTATCCGTGCAGCTGAAGCTTAAGACTGTCTAAGTAAAACAAAGTTCGGGCGATGCTTCTCCCGGGGACTCGGTCCTGGCATCCAGTCTCCCGTTGCTCCTTTTAAAAACTGACACACAAACAAGGCGAAAGGAGAGGGGAGAGGACGGCTGGCGCTCCGGGCCCCCTCCCCGCCTGCAGCCAGGGGCGGCCGCCGAGGGACGGCGATCCAACCCAGTCCGCACCTACACTTCATTTTACACCAGGAGCAGAACTGAGAAATCGACTCCAGATTTATTGCAGTTTTTTCTCAAGATCAGGACGTGGGAAGGAGAGAATGATCAAAGATGGCGGTGCCCAAAAGCAGCAGCTCTCAACTGGAGAGTCGAAGGAGTAGCTCCGACCCCCACCTCGGGGGTCTCCAGGCCCACTGTGGGGCGCAGCGTCTTACCTGTTTTCTCTTTGATCTCACACAGGACGCTGAAGAGCGCTGGTTTCATTCTGTGACAGTTCAGGGCATGTTTCCTAAAAAACAAATAACAAAACACAAAGGTATTAGCATCACCTATGGAATAATATGGCGCCTTCCTTTAAGTTAGACCCAAGATTTAATTCCAGCCCCCCCTTTCTGGAAGGCCCTTTTGAACCGTGGGAAGTCCACAGAAACTCCAGTTGACTAGTTCCCGACAGCCTTGTGCAAGCCCCGGCGGCGAAAGCTGCAGCCGGAACGAGGCGGACCCATCTGCCCGGCAGGCAGCAGCCTCGGCCACCGCAGACGCGAACCCGCGCGGGGAGTCTCGCCCCAGGGGCAGACGAAGGCGACCCGGGGGAGGGGACGAGAGCGGAGGGGCTCCCGCGTCCGCTCCTGTGCAGAGGGAGCCAGCGCGACGCTGCCAGCCGGCCGACTGCGGCCAGCAGGAGGGTGACAGCTCGGCAAAGTTTGCAAGGCGGCCCTCCCTCCCCAAGAACTTGGCCGTCCGCACCCGGACCCGCCAGGAAACCGCCCAGCGCCCAGCGCCGGGCCCGGGTGGCCGCCCGCATCGCGAGGTCGTCCCGCGGCCACGGGAGCCGGCGCCTGGACTCCCGGCCGGAGGAGAAAGTTGCACTTCCCGGCGGCACGGCCCGCACGGGGGTCGGGGCGGGAGGTTTAAATCCGTGGGAGGGGGGCCGGGCTGCGAGGGCCAGGACGGGGAAAAGGACGCCACGGAATCCGCGCCGCCCCGAGTCTGTCCCGAGCCCCCCAGAGCAACTTTGCCGACTCCCGCCCGCTTCGAGGGGCGCGGGCAAGTCCCCCCGAGGCCGGGGCGGGCGGCCGGCTTTCGGAGAAAGTTCCCCGCCGGGGGCTGCGGCCCTGGCCCCGGGCGCCACCCCGGGCCCCGACTCCGCCGCGGGCCCGGCTCCCGCACACACACAAAAGATGCTTAATGAGACGACACCAACTTTGCTTGCGCCTCGTCCAAGCTCTGGTCGGTGATGGTCATGATCTGGTGGAGGATGTCGCCGATGTCCTGCTTCCTGCCGTCGCCGTCCGCCCCTTCGTGGCCGTGCGGGGGAGGCGGCAGGGCCATGCCCCCCTGCACCGAGTGGCCGGCCAGGTTCACCCCGGCCAGAGTCTGCAGCATCCTGGATTGATCGTCCATCCCGCCGCGCGCGGGCGGGAGCGGGCGGCGGCTGAGGCGAAGGCTGAGGCGGCGGCGGCGGCGGCGGCGGCGGCGACGAGGGAGGAGAAGAAAGAGGGGGAGGGGGAGGGGGAGGCGGCCGCGCGCTCCCCGCCCGCGCGGGGAGGGGGCGGCCCGGCCGGCAGGGCCCGCGGCTGAGGCGATGCGGACGGGCGCCCGGCTCCGGCTTCCGCCGCCGCCGAGGCTGAGGAGAGGCGGCGGGCGGAAGCGCCGGGCTCCGCGGCGGTGGCGGAGGCGGAGGCGGCGGCGCCCGCTGCCCTCACGCGGCCGCCGTGCCTGCCGCCTCCTCTTCCCGCCTTCCGCCAGGCGGCTGCCTGGCTGCTCCCTCAGCGCCGCCGAGTTATGCCAGGGACGCCGCGCTTTACGCCAAACCTCTCGACGCCGCGCTCAACCGGGCAGGATCAAACCCAGCAGCTGAGGGAGAGCAGCAGCGGCTTGACGGGCGGCAACGGAGAGAGAGGAAGGCCTGCAGGCGAACCGCAGGGGAGCGAGGGGGGCGGAGGAGGAAAGTTTGGGAGCAGGCGGGCAGAGGCGGCGGGGACGCGGAGCCCGGAGGAGGGCCCTGGCGGGCCGCGCGCTGGGCGGACAGCGGATGAATAGGGCGGGAGAAGTCGCCGCCGCCGCCGCCGCCGCCGGAGCCGCGCACCCAGCCAGCAGCCGCCGCGGACCGGGCTGGAAGGCCGCTGGGCCGAGGGATTGACAGGCTGCCAGTGCCACTCACTCACTGCGGCCCGGCGCCGGGGGGAGGGGCGGGGGCCGGCGAGGGCGGGGGAGCGCTCCTCAGACCCCGCCCCCAGGGCGGCGCGCGCGCTCATTGGGTCCTGCGCCTCCCGCCGCCGCCGCCGGCACCGCCCCCGGGTCCCGGACCGTTCCCTCTGGCCTCTAATGCTCCGCTCCTCGGAGTGCGCCGCTGGATCGTTGCTCTAGTCTTGTCACGTCCGAACCCCCCGGGATAGACCGGGCTGGCCCACAAACGCTGTGCCCGCACCCCGACTCCTGCTCCATGCTTTTGACAGTCATGGGAGCGGGGGTTGTATATGCGACAGGGGGCAACTCGCTCCAAAGCCAACCGTGTGCTCCCCCGCCGCACCCGTGAGCTTCACGCCTCGGACAGCGCCTGGTGCACTTTCCCGCTCTTCCTGTCAGGAGGTGGTGCCCTCTGGGTACCAGGCCGCTCGTCCCGGGCCAATCGCAAAGCGCTTAGAGCCGAATGGGGCGGGACAGAGGCAAGCAAGGGTTGTCCCAATTGGAGCTTTCGAAAGGTCCTGGGCAGAGGCGGGGAAGCGGCGAGTGGGGGCCTAGCCCCGCCTGCGGTCGCCACGGTAACCGAGAGGGCGCAGCTCAGCATTGGCGCCAGCACCGGGGCCTTGCGCTGTCCCGCAATGGGTGACCAGTTGAGGTGGGATCCTGTGATCTATCACGTGCTTGAAGTCTGAGCTGAGTGGACCTGAGTGCCATAGACTTTCTTTTGCAAGGGGAAATGTGTCAGAGGGAAGCGAGTCTGGGAGGAGGGAAAGTGCCTTCAGTCCAGGACTAATTTCAAGGTTTACAACACTTTACACACTCTGCAACTCCTGATAATGCGGGGACTACTCCTTTGGCAGCATTTGCTATTCGATGCCTCCGGATGTACCGAAGCTGCAAAAACGAGCTCTTCATTACAAAGATACATTGGTTCAGGAAGAGACTGGATTTCACTTGTCAACTTACCCATCACCACGAGTCATTTAATGTTGGTAACGCCAGCCACGATTTTTTGTATCTATAACACCCCTTCTTCCATTGTATTCTATCTACAAATAACTGAAGGCTCACATTATTTTGGAATATGGACCTCCGCCTCTTGTGGAGACTTGAGATTGCTCTTAAGCTGATTTCCCAAATAGGGGCTTAAATGTGTATTCCCCATTTTAGATTCATGAAGCTCACACTAGATGAGTCCTTTGGTTCGGTGGTTCGGAAAAGTCTCCTTGTTCCTTCCCCAAACTCAGTATGCTGTCTTACCTGAAACCAAAAATAGGGGTATGAGGATATGAAAAATGGCTCTTACTCTGCAGGGTTTAATGTAGGACAAGCAGTTCTTTAAATGCCAGATGGATTCTTGGAATGAAGCAGGCTACTCGGTTCCAGGTTCTTTCCTTCGTATGTTGTGTGTACTTTTAAATACTCCCCACTGCAAAGCTAATAGCTAAGCTTACAGTTAGGCAAGCTAAAATCCTTACAAACTGCACAGCTGCTGAGGAGGGAGTTCCAAAAAATCCACTCTGCTTACTTACCTCCAAAGAAGAACCCCCTTCATGTTCATTAATATTCCCTGCTCTTCTCTCCCCCATTGATATGTCAAGTTTCCAATACTTCTTTCAAGCCCCCATTATGGGTTACTCATAGTCGTCATTAATTGGGTTTTTCCTTTATTCTTAATTTGTCTTTTAAAGCTGTCACCAGATCCTTAGGCACTTTTGCCAAAAGGCACAGGAGCAAGCGGTCAACCTTTCATAATTCTCCAACGCTGAAGATGCAAAACCACAGAATTCTAACTGAAAGATGCCTTAAATTCTAAGATTCCTTCCAGCTCTAAAATGCAATGATCCTGTGACTCACTATTAGGACTCCTCTCTGCCCTCCTTCTAGACTCATAATCTTGACTAATCAGTCATGAGGATGAGGCTAATTAGCAATGAGGATTTATGGTTATTTCTAGCCCACTCCAAACAATGAGTTATGTAAGTAAAGCAACATATATAAAAATGTAAATAGGTTGGTGGCTCATGCCTGTAATCCCAGCACTTTGGGAGGCCGAGGAGGGCAGATCACAAAGTCAGGAGTTTGAGAGGTCTAGACCACTCCAAACAATGAGTTATGTAAGTAATCTCAGCACTTTGGGAGGCCGAGGCGGATGGATCACGAGGTCAGGAGTTTGAGACCAGCCTGGCCAACATGGTGAAACCCCATCTCTACTAAAAATACAAAAAAATTATCTGGGCTGGGTGGCAGGTGCCTGTAATCTCAGCTACTCAGGAGGCTGAGGCAGGAGAATCACTTGTACCCAGGAGGCGGAGGTTACGGTGAACCGAGATCGTGCCACTGCCCTCCAGCCTGGGTGACAGAGTGAGACTTAGTCTCGAAAAAAAAAAAAAAGTAAGTAAGTAAGTAAAATTAAAGAAACACTTAAGCAAATAAAGGCAATTGGGAACTATGGGCTAGGTAAACAAACTAGAACATAAAAACATAAATTAGAATTAAGAAAACAGTTAGGAAAATGCCAGCAATTAGGAATAAAACAACTTGTTAAACGTCTAACACCTGCAGTTATTTTATGGTACACACCTCTAAACCCACGGTCGTTCAGTGATGTGGAAACTTGATACCATAATTCTGCCTTAAGTGATTGAATTAGACTGACCTGCTTGGGAGGCTTCTCTTTTTGTTGTTATCAGTATGAGTTGCAGTAGAAGGCTGAGGACCCTAGCAAGGATTCCTTCACAGGCTCATTGACAACTGCCGTTGATTTAAAGCATAACTTTCTTTAGATTGGTTTCCAAGCCTCAATATAACTGTCAACTAATTGCAGATGCTCCGAGATTCTCTTGTGCTTGTGCCAGTGTCTCATGTAGAATATTGCCTGACCTCTGCTCAACAATCTGAGTCACAAGGTTGATGCCTTCACAGATGATAGAATAGAAGTTCCCTGAGTACCTGGGTCTGTCTTTGCTGTTTCTAAGGTAGTAATTACTAAAATGTCAAGGGAAATGAAATTGACTTTTGGTGAGCAGACATTCATGTAAAGTTAACAGTGACAAAGTGGTGAAAACCAAGTAGGTGTTCCTTCATGGCCATCCCTTTCTATGAGTTTATATTAACATCACCATTGCCTCTGTCATCAATATGGTGACTATCGCAGCACATGCCATTATTGAGCACTTTCTTTGGGGGTACACTATCCTCTGTGTCCCCTTGCTTCATCTTATTACAGTCTCACAACAGCCTGCTTGGGACTGTTATTAAATAAGAAATAGAATGAGACAGAGTAAGAAATTTCCACAAGACCACAAAGCCGGTAAGTACTAGAGCTTGAATTCAAATATTGATCTATGTGGCTGCAAAGACTACCATATAAAACACTGTGCAAAAAAGTAATTTAGCCAGGCTGGTGGCATACAGCTGTAGTCCCAGCTACTTTAGAGGCAGAGACAGGAGAACCACTTGAGTGCAGTAGTTTGAGGCTGCAGTATGCTACGATCACACTTGTGAGTAGCCACTGCACTCTTGCTTGAGCAATGTAGTGCTACCCTTTCTCCTAAAAATTTTTTTTAAAGTTATTTAATTATGAAGTATAAATCACATGACCTTAACAGATAAACTGAAAAATTAATGAAAATAAGTAACTAAGTGCTTAACAACGAGAGAATAAACAGCTATATTAGAGGAATCCAGGTCTCAAGGCAGGGGAGGAGGGAAGTTAAGGACAGTTAGACCATTCTTCAAAGCCACATTGGGTCCCACCTCTCCGAAGCTCTTCTGTGATGCCTGTCTTCTCTGATCTTTGTCACCTCTAAACTCCCTCAGAAGGTTGCAGTAAGATCGTGTCATTGCACTCTAGCCTGGGCAACAGAGTGAGACTCTGTCTCATAAATAAATTACTTAACTTCCTCGGTATATGTTGCCTGTAATACATAACCTATCACCATCCTAGATAATCTTGTGCTGTTTGCTCTCCATCCACCTCTGAGAGTTTCTTCATCTAGGTCATAAACATGTCAAGGGCAAGGTGTTGTAAGATGTGACTATAATATGACAGATTTGATTGTTTTTAAATCATAGACATCTAACAAAAGGTAACACTCTCCAACTTGTCACTTTGGGGAAACTGATTAAATGCTTATTCCCAAAATGTATCATTGCTCCATTGCTTTAGGAATGACTATTTATTTGTTTATCTGTTTGTTCATTTATTTGTTTCTCTAGAGAATGAGACTTGCTCTGTCACCCAGGCTGGAGTACAGTGGCACGATCATAGCTCACTGTAACTTTGAACTCCTGGGCAATCCTCCTGCCTCAAGGCTCCTGAGTAGCTGAGACTGCAGGTACATGCCACTACACCCAGCTAATGTTTTGTATTTTTTTGTACGGACAAGGTCTCGCTATGGTGCTTAGGCTGAATTCAAATTCCTGGCCTCAAGGGATCATCCCACCTCAGCCTCTCAAAGTACGGGGATTACAGGCATGAGCCACTGCACCCAGACAGGAATGACTCTTTAGAACTGGTCTTTACAATTGATAGCACATGTGACATATGACCAACGTTTATCTTCTAAGGATGGATTTGACTGAGTAACCAAAGATTTAGTGGGATGACAGTCCATCCTTCTACAGTGAGGCCTTTAAAAGAGAATATTTATCAGAATGTATAATTTCTAGAAAAATTTGATAGAATGCTCCCTCTCTTATGTCCTTTCATAGCACCCAGTACAGTGCAGTTTCATACAGAATAGACAGTTGGGGCCGACATGACCAGTTGTTGGCCTGCCATCCATTGACTGACTTCCTTCTACACCAATAGAAGCCTGATTTTATTCTGAAGACAACGTGCTCAGTCCCAATCAAGGTCTAAAACAAGTATGAGCATCTTGTCCCCTGCCTTCTGAGCCTGTCAGGAGGAGGGGTGACCTTGCTGATTTTTTAAAAAAGGGACAGACAGGCCAGGCACGCTGGCTCATGCCTGTAATCCCAGCACTTTGGCCACTGCACTCCAGCCTGGGCAACAGGGCAAGACCCTGTCTCAGAAAAAGGAAAAAAAACGGGATAGACATGGCTCTTCTCTCCTTCATTTATCTCTCTCTTTCCATCTTTGAATGTAGTCCTGAATCTGGAGTGCTCACAGCAGCCACCTGTGATAATGAAATGAAAATGTGAAGACAAAATCAACGTGGTTTCGTGATTTATCTCTGTGGTCTTCCTCCCAAAGCCTGTAATCCCAGACTAATAATTAGAAAAATATTACACAAATACAGGGCTGGGCTCGGTGGCTCATGTCTGTAATCCCAGCACTTTGGGAGGCTGAGGCAGGTGGATCATGAGGTCAGGAGATAGAGACCATCCTGGCTAACACAGTGAAACCCTGTCTCTACTAAAAATAACAAAAAATTAGCCGGGTGTGGTGGTGGATGCCTGTAGTCCCAGCTACTTGGGAGGCTGAGGCAGGAGAATGGCGTGAACCCGGGAGGCGGAGCTTGCAGTGAGCCGAGATCTGGCCACTGCACTCCAGCCTGGGCGACAGAGTGAGACTCCATCTCCAAAAAAAAAGAAAAGAAAGAAAAGAAAAGAGAAGAAAAAGAAAAATATTACGCAAATACTAATTGAAGGACATTCTACAAAATACCTGATCAGTAATTTGTCCGGTCTTTGTACGCCTTGTAACTGTCAAGGTCATAAAAAGTAAGAAAAGCTGAGATAAGAAAAGCGTAAGGAGAAATGAGGACTGGATGTAATCTGGCATTCTGGATGGGATCCTGGAACAGAAAAGGAATATTGGGTAAAAACTACAGCAATTTGAATAAAGTATAAACTTCAGTTAGTGATAACATATCCATTGGTTCATTAATTTCAAAAAAGTACCATATTAATGTGAGATGTTAATAATAGAGGAAACAGTGTATGGGATATTAGGGAACTCTCTGTACTACCTTCTAATTTTTATCTGTAAATACTTTAAAATAAAACATTCAGGGCCAGGAGTGGTGGCTCACGCCTGTAATCCCAGCACTTTGGGATTACAGCTGAGGCGGGAGGATCACAAGGTCAGGAGATTGAGACCATCCTGGCTAACATGGTGAAACCCCGTCTCTACTAAAAATACAAAAAAATTAGCCGGGCATGGTGGTGGGCGCCTGTAGTCCCAGCTACTCAGGAGGCTGAGGCAGGTGAATGGCATGAACCCGGGAGGTGGAGCTTACAGTGAGCCGAGATCGCGCCACTGCCCTCCAGCCTGGGCGACAGAGCAAGACTCTGTCTCAAAAAAAAAAAATGAATAAGTAAATAAAATAAAATAAAACGTTCACTCAAAACAAAAATAAACATGCTAAGTAGGGCAGAAAGATAGGGAGAGTCTAGGTGTCTGCAGACATTGTCCAACATCTGAACCAAAGAAGCAACTGCTTTCCCTTGGATTTCTAGTTTTGTGAGTAAATTCATCTCCTATTTTAAAATCCTATTGGCTGGGTTTTCTGTATCTTGCAGAAAAGCTGATATAGCACTATAAACACTTAAATGACAGATATATGTGTGAAGGGATGGATGGATGGATGGATGGGCTGATGGGCGGATGGATGCAATAGCCTAGCACAATGCCTGGCACATAGTAGGAGTTCCTAGAGCTGGGGAGATGATGTATGATTAAAAAAAAAAAAAAAAAATCCTCTCATCTTTGTATTGCATTCCTGGGAGGTAACATCTAAAACCCTTGAAATTTCCCAAGCTGTAAGAGTGTTTTTATTATTCATGAGGCCCTTAGATCACATCTAATTTTATGCTAAAGTGATGACTCAGGATGGTGGCTGGTCACCAGAAAGACCAACCATGTGATTAGAGGGTTGGGGCTTTGAGGAAGCTGGAGATTGAGTTCAGTCATAAGGCCAATGATTCAATCAATTATGCCTATGTAATGAAACTCTGATAAAAACTCTGGACATCCAAGCCCAGAAAAGCTTCCTGGTTGGTGAATACATGGATATGCCAGGAGGGTGATACACCCTGACACCATAGGGAGAAGCATGGAAGCTCTGCATTCAGGACCCTCCCAGCCCTTGCCCTTGACCTCTCCACTTGACTGGCCCTGGTTTATATCCCTTATAATTAAACTATAATCCTAAGTATGGTGTTTTCCCTAGTTCTGTGTCATTCTAGCAAATTATAGAACCTAAAGGGGTCACAGGAACACCCAAATTTTCAGCCACTTGGTCAGAGGTACAGGTGACCAGGGGACCTCAGAACTTGTGGCTGGCATCTGAAGTGAAAGCAGTCTAGTTGGGCACCATGCCTTTAACTGGGATTAATTGACTGGCATTTCTAAGAGGCCTACTTAGAGGAACCTAATTTAATTGAGACAAGTTCCTTTTGCCTTTTGCCCACCTCCTTTTCCCAGCCTGTAGTTGATGTCTGGAGCTCCCCGAGTCATCTTGGCCCATGAAATGATCTTGAGAGTGGAAGTCATGCACTAGGATAGTGAAGCAGAAGCTTAAGAACCTGGGGCACGGATGGCACCATGAAGCCACCATCTAAGGGATAACACCAACCCTTGATTGCTTCCTCCAGACAGCTCTTACGGAAGGAAGAATAAACTTCTGTCTTACTAAATCCACTACCATATACTTATTTCCAGTATAGGCAGCCAAACTTAATCCTAATTAATAAGGAAGCCAGTGTCTAACATAGAAAAAGTACAGCTGTAAGCACTGTAGCCCTGTAGTTAAGAGTTCTGCATCTGGGATCAGGCAAACTTGGATCTGAATCCTAGCTCCACCACTAAATGTCTACTTGGCCTTGGTCAGTTTATTTAGCCTCTCAGTTTTCTCATCTGTCAATGACAGTAATAATAATAATAGTAATAATAACCTACCTGCCGGGCACAGTGGCTCACGCCTGTAATCCCAGCACTTTGGAAAGCCGAGGTGGGTGGATCACAAGGTCAAGAGATGGAGACCATCCTGGCCAACATGGTAAAACCCCGTCTCTACTAGAAAGTACAAAAATTAGCTGGGTGTGGTGGCACGCACCTGTAGTCCCAGCTACTTGGGAGGCTGAGGCAGGAGAATCACTTGAACCCAGGAGGCAGAGCTTGCAGCGAGCCAAGATCGTGCCACTGCACTCCAGCCTGGCAATAGAGTGAGACTCCGTCTGAAAAAACAAGACCTAACACACTGAAGTATAGTAAAAACTAAGCATTACAATGGATACGAGAGTCAATTGTAAAAGGTAAATCTCTAATCTTTGCTTCCCAGTCCTCCACATCCTAAGATTCATCCTCAGTTCTCTGCCCTCCTTTTCCTCCTCCTCTTTTCTCTCTTCCCCTTTCTTCTTTCTCCTTCTCTTCCTTTTCCTTTCTCTTTATCCTCTTCCCTCATCTTCCTATTCTTTTGCTCTTTTTTTCTCTTCTGTTCCTACCCTTTCACCCTCTACAATTTAGTTAGTTCACCCCACAGCCAGCCCTGCACCTGTAATTCCAGCTCCTGCTTCATTTTCCGAATTCTAGCACCGCTACTAACAACCGAACCTCGCCCATCTGACCTACCAGTGCTTCAAACTCTGATTCTCGTCTATATTCATTACCTATTGCTGTGAAACAAATTATCCCAAAACTTCTTAGCTTAAAATAGCAAACATGAGGCCGGGTGCGGTGGTTCACACCTGTAATCCCAGCACTTTGGGAGGCCAAGGTGGGTGGATCACCTGAAGTCAGGAGTTCGAGACCAGCCTGGCCAACCTGGTGAAACCCTATCTCTACTAAAAATACAAAAAAAATTTAGCCGGATGTGGTGGCAGGCACCTGTAATCCCAGCTACTCAGCTGAGGCAGGAGAATCACTTGAACCTAGGAGGCGGAAGTTGCAGTGAGCCAAGATTGCACCATTGCACTCCAGCCTGTGCCACAAGAGTGAAACTCCATCTCAAAAGAAAGAAAAAAAAAAAAACATGGATTATCTCACATTTTCTGTGTGTTAGGAATCTAGACCCAGCTTAAGTGGATGCGTCTGGGTTAGGGTCTTCATGAAGCTGCAATCAAGGTGACAGCTAGAGCTGCAGTCATCTCAAAGCACACCCGAGGGGAAGATCCACTTCCCAGCTCACTCACATGGCTGCTGGCAAGCTCAATGATTGTTGGCCAGATGCATTGATTCCATCACCTCTGGCCTCTCCATAGAGCAGCTCACAACATGGTAGCTGGTTTCCAACAGAGTGAGGGAACCAGAGAGCAAGAGAGGGCAAGCAAGATAGAAGTCAGTGTTTTGTTTTGTTTTTTTTAGGCAGAGTCTCGCACCGTCGCCCAAGCTGGAGTGCAGATCTCAGCTCACTGCAACCTCTGCCTCCCCGGCTCAAGCGATTCTCCTGACTCAGCCTCCCAAGTAGTTGGGACTACAGGTGCCTGCCACCACACCCAGCTAATTTTTGTATTTTTAGTAGAGATGGAGTTTCACCATGTTGGCTAAGCTGGTCTCAAACTCCTGACCTCAGGTGATCAGCCCACCTCAGCCTCCCAAAGTGCTGAGATTACAGGCGTGAACCACCGTGCCTGACCAGTCTTTTTGTAAGGTAATCTCAGAAGTGAGACCCTATCTTTTTGCTGTGTTCTCTCTCTCTTTTTTTTTTTTTTTTTGGTGAGATGGAGTCTCGCCCTGTCACCCAGGCTGGAGTGCAGTGGCACGATCTCGGCTCACGGCAACCTCCGCCTCCCAGGTTCAAGCAATTCTCCTGCCTCAGTCTCCTGGGTAGCCAGGATTATAGGCGTATGCCACCACGCAGGGCTAATTTTTGTATTTTTAGTAAAGACAGGGTTTCACCATGTTGGCCAGGCTAATCTTGAACTCGTAACCTCAGGTGATCCACCCACCTTGGCTTCCCAATGTGCTAGGATTACAAGCATGAGCCACCATGCCCAGCTGCATTCTCTTTTTTTAAAACAAGTCACTAGATCCAGATGACGCTCAAGAAGAAGAAATTGCGTAGAACATGAGTATCAGGAGATGAAACCCTTTAGGGACCAGCTTGAAGGTAGCCTAACACACCCTAAATTGAATTCTCAATGACAAATCAAATCATTGCGTGATCCTTGCCCTCTCACTTCCGCTTACATTCCATGGAATCTACATCTGCAAGCACTTCTTAGCTGGGCCTTCAAGACCCTCCAAAAACTATCCCAGTTCTCTCTCCGGACTTATTTCCTACTAATCTCTTTCATACTTCAACATTATGATCAACCCTAACACCCCCACAGTTTTTGGCCTCCTGCCTTTTGCTTATACTGTTCCCTCCAATGGGAATGCATGCTCTGATGTTCCCACCTGCAAGAGTGCTGTTTAACCTCCACGCAAAGCTCTTCCACATTCAGTATCTCAATTGAACCTTGAAGTAACTCAAAACTTTGAAGACGGCTGGGCACAGTGGCTCAGGCCTGTGATCCTAGCACTTTGGGAGGCTGAGGCAGGCGGATCACCTGGGGTCGAGAGTTCAAGACCAGCCTGACCAACATGGAGAAACCCCATCTCTACTAAAAATACAAAATTAGCCGGCCATGGTGACACATGCCTGTAATCCGAGCTACTCGGGAGGTTGAGGCAGGAGAATCGCTTGAACCCGGGAGGCGGAGGTTGCAGTGAGCTGAGATCATGCCATTGCACTCCAGCCTGGGCAACAAGAGCGAAACTCCATCTCAGGGGGAAAAAAAAAAAGTTTGAAGACAAGTAATGTTAACCCTATTGTACAGCTACAGTTGTGAAAATAAAAGCTACTGACACTTACTGAGCACTTAGTTTGTGGCAGGCACTGTGCTAGTAGTTTCTCATATAACATCTGATTACACCTTCACAACAACCCTATGAGATGGGCTGTAACCTCCCCATCTATAGTTGAATAAACCAAGACTTAAAGACGTCCAGTTTTTGTACAACCTATAGATATTAGGAAGGAAAAAAAAAAAAAAGGGTGTCCACTTTTTAACTTGACCAAGGTCACATGGCTGGTAAATGAACTGTGATTCAAAAACATCATCTACATCATCTGGCCGGGTACAGTGACTCACACCTGTAATCCCAGCACTTTGGGAGGCTGAGGGGGGCAGATCAGTTGAGATCAGAAGTTGAAGACCAGCTTGGTCAACATGATGAAATCCCATCTCTGCCAAAAAATACAAAAATTAGCCAGGCATGATGGTGCATGCCTGTAGTCCCAGATACTCAGGAGACTGAGGTGGGAGAATCGCCTGAACCCAGGAGGTGGAGGTTGCAGTGAGCCGAGATCACACCATTGCACTCCAGCCTGGGAAACAGAGTAAGAACTTGTCTCAAAAAAAAAAAAGGAAAAGAAAAGAAAAAGAAAACAAAACAAAAAGTCATCTGAGGCCCGGGCGCAGTGAGGCTCACGCCTGTAATCCCAGCACTTTGGGAGGCCGGTGGGTGGATCACCTGAGGTCAGGAGCTCGAGACCAACCTGGCCAACATGGTGAAACCCCATCTCTATGAAAACACAAAAATTATGGCCGGGCATAGTGGCTCACGCCTGTAATCCCAGCACTTTGGAAGGCCGAGGCAGGCAGATCACGAGGTCAGGAGATCAAGACCATCCTGTGGCTAACACGGTGGGGAAACCCCATCTGTACTAAAAATACAAAAAAAAAAAAAAAAAAATTAGGTTGCAGTGTGAGCGAGTGGCCACTGCACTCCCAGCCTAGGCAACAAGAGTGAGACTCGGTCCGAGGAAAAAAAATTAACTGAGTGGTGGCACTCACCTGTAATCCCAGCTACTTGGGAGGCAGGAGAATCACTTGAACCTAGGAGGCAGAGCTTGCAGTGAGCCAAGATTGAGCCACTACACTCCAGCCTGGGTGACAGAGCAAGACTCTGTCTCAAAAAAAAAGTCATCTGGTTCAGCATCCTTGTGACAAACCCCATTGTACACTGCCTCTTATGGAGTTATGTCACTTGTCCAAGGTTACATGTACAAGGTCTACTACTAAGTAACCGAGTGGAACAGAGATCCAGGACTTCTGACCCTTTCCACCATACAAGTTGTCTCCCTGCTCAAGTGTCTCCTTGAGAAGGCCTTTCTTCGCCCCCAAGGAAGAAAGTACTCCTTTTTTAAGTCCACAACATCACTTGGTTCCTTGTAAATGTATATCTTTTTTAAATTGTGGTAAAATACACATAACATAAAATTTACCATTTTAAATATTATAGGCGGTGGTGGCTCCATACCTGTAATCCCCAGCACTTTGGGAGGCCAAAGTGTCCCCACAGCGAAAAAATATATATATATATAGAGAGAGAGTAAAGGTATAGTTCATTGCCATTAGGTGCATTCACATTGTTGTGCAACCATCACCACTATCTTTCTCCAAAACTTGTTCATCATTCCAAGCTGAAAGCCTGTACCCATTAAACACTACCTCTCGGCCGGGCGCGGTGGCTCAAGCCTGTAATCCCAGCACTTTGGGAGGCCGAGACGGGTGGATCCCGCGAGGTCAGGAGATCCCGAGACCCTCCTGGCTAGCGGTGAAACCCGTCTCTACTAAAAATACAAAAAACTAGCGAGGCGAGGTGGCCCGAGGCGACCTGTAGTCCCAGCTACTTTCGGGAGGCTGAGGCAGGAGAATGGCATAAACCTGGGAGTGGAGCTTGCAGTGAGCGAGGCCGGCCACTGCACTCCAGCCCTGGTGACAGAGCAAGACTCCGTCTCAAAAAAAAAAAAAAAACAAAAACACTACCTCTCCAATCCTCCTTCCCCACAGCCCCTGGCAATCGCCACTCTACTTTCTGTCTCTATGAATTTCACTACTCTAGATAACTCTTAGAAGTGAAATCACAAAGTAGTCGTCTTTTCATGATTAGCTTATTTCACTTTAACTTTCATCCATATTATAGCATGTGTCAGAATTTCTTTCCTTTTGAGACTGAATGATATTCTTTTTTGCTGCTGGCACGGGTCACCGGCTCTGTAAGCCCAGGCTGGAGATGCGGTGGCTTTCGCTCTCGACTCACTGCAGGCTGGGTTCATGCCATTCTCCCTCGCTTCCCCTCCCATGTGCTTCAAGGGGACTACAGCCCTCTACCCTGTGTTTTTAATGGGAAAGGTTTCTCACCGTGTTAACTTCCAGATATTCGATCTCGGCCTCGTGATCACTTCGATCTTAACTGAAGTGGCGTGGCTTTCCCATACACTAACCAAGACTGAATGATATTCTATTGGCCAGGTGCAGTGGCTCACGCCTGTAATTCCAGCATTTTGGGAGGCCAAGGTGGGTGGATCACCTGAGGTCAGGAGTTCAAGACCAGCCTGACCAACATGGAGAAACCCCATCTCTACTAAAAAATACAAAATTTAGCCAGGTGTGAAATTTGGCACGTGCCTGTAATCCCAGCTACTTGGGAGGCTGAGGCTGGAGGGCTCGCTGGAACAGAAGGCGGGAGGTTGTGGTGAGCCAAGATTGTGCCATTGCATTCCAGCCTGGGCAACGAGAGTGAGATTCTGTCTCAAAAAAAAAAGAGAGATCAAGACCATCCTGGCCAACACAGTGAAACCCCATCTCTGCTAAAAATACAAAAAAAAAAATTAGCTGGTAGTGGTGCATGCCTGTAGTCCCGATACTCGGGAGGCTGAGGCAAGAGAATCATTTGAATCCAGGAAGCAGAGGTTGTAGTTTAGCTGAGATTGCGCCACTGTACTCCAACCTGGTGACAGAGTAAGACTCCATCTTAAATAAATAAATAAATAAATAAATAAATAGGGAGGGCGAGGCTGTGGCTCAAGCCTGTAATCCCAGCACTTTGGGAGGCCAAGGCGAGGCGGATCGCGAGGTCAGGAGTCGAGACCATCCTGGCCGAACGGTGAAACCCGTCTCTACTAAAATACAAAAACTAACCCGAGGCGGTGGTGAAGCCTGTAGTCCCAGCTACTCAGGAGGCTGAGGCAGAGGAAGAGATAGTAAGCCTGGGAGGAGCTTGCAGTGAGCTGAGATCCGGCCACTGCAGCCTGGGCGACAGAGCGAGACTCCGTCTCAAAATAAATAAATAAATAAATAAATAAATAATATTCTGTTGAATGTATATAGCACATTTTGTTGATCCATTCATCTGTCAATGGACACTTGCATTGCTTCCACTTTTGGCTAATGTGAACAATGCTGCTATGAACATTGATATGGTTTGGATCTGTGTTCCCCCCCAAATCTCATGTTGAATTGTAATCCCCAATGTTGGAGGAGAGGCCTGGTGGGAGGTGACTGGATCATGGGATGGATCCTTCAGGAATGGTTTGGCACCATCCCTTTGGTGCTATTCTTGTGATAGAGTTCTTATGAGATCTGGTTCTTTAAAAGTCTGTGGCACCTCCCCCCTCTCTCTCGGTCCTGCTCCCACTTTGCCCTCCACCATGAGTAATAGCTCTCTGAGGCCTCCCCAGAACCAGAAGCAGCCATGCTTCCTGTACAGCCTGCAGAACTGTGAGCCAACTAAACCTCTTTTCTTTATAAATTACACGGTCTCAGGTATTTCTTTATAGCAATGAGAGAACAAACTAATACAAACATGAATGTTCAAGTGTTCGAGTTTTTGTTTTCAATTCTTTTGGGTATATTCCCAGAAGTGGAATTGCTGGGTCATATGGTAACTTTATTTTTATTTTTATTTTTTTTAAGAGACAGGATCTTGGCCGGGCGTGGTGGCTTATGCCTGTAATCCCAGCATTCTGGGAGGCCAAGAAGGGGTGGATCACCTGAGGTCGGGAGTTCAAGAGCAGCCTGGCCAACATGGTGAAACCCTGTTTCTACTAAAAATACAAAAAATTAGTCGGGTGTGGTGGCGGGCATCTGCAATCTCAGCTACTCGGAAGGCTGAGGCAGGAGAATCTCTTGAACCCAGGAAGTGGAGGTTGCAGTGAGCCAAGATCGTGCCATTGCACTCCAACCTGGGCAACAAGAGTGAAACTGTCTCAAAAAAAAAAAAGAGAGAGACAGAGTTTTGCCCTGTCACCCAGGCTAGAGTGCAGTGATGCAATCATGGCTCACTTCAGTCTTGAACTGCTGGGATCAAGCAATCCTCCTGCCTCAGCCTCCTGACTAGCTGGGACTAGAGTTGCAAGCTATCATGCCCAGCTAACTGTTTTTTATTTTTGTGTAGATGAGGTCTCACCATGTTGCTCAGGCTGGTCTTGAACTCCTGGTCTCAAGTAATCCTCCACCTCAGCCTCCCAAAGTATTGAGATTACAAGTGTGAGCCACCACGCCCAGCCCTATTTTTAATTTTTTGAGAACCTGCCTACCATACTGTTTTCCACAGTGGCTATACCATTTTTCATTCCCACCAGCGGAGCACAAGTGTAAATGTATCACTTTTAACGTAGCTTCCAGAGTTGTATCCTATGTACTGTGCTCCTTCAAGAAAAGGTCTGTTGACATTCAACTTTATATCCTGAACAACCCTTACTATAATTGATGCCTAGAAAATATTTGTTAAATAAATGAATAACTAAGGTATCAAAAATCACTATCTTGAAACAAAGAAATCCGCTTTTATTTGAAACATACTAAAAACTTCAGAGAAGACCAAATAGCTGCTGAACAGTGTGCCTAGAGAGATTCTTTTTTAAGCTGGTACATAAATCCAGAGTTTCATTTCTTAAAAACAAGTGGTCCCACAGTATATTTCTTTTCATCTCACCAGCTTCTTGTCAACACTAGGTTCATCTCCTGGTCCTGTTTCTTTTCTAGGCTTACAATAAAACTGATTTAAAGTAAAAGTTTCTTTAAGAATTATGCTACAATATGCTGATCTGAAAATAAATTTTCTAAAATTATTTTTTTTTTACCCATAAGGGGGCCATCAAAGATTTCCTGGTGATATTATTTCCTAAGAACTTAGGCACAGGTTGTAAACTTCCTTCTGTCAGAGCGACTGGATAACACTTTTGATTATCTCTTCCACCCTGAATTTCTAAGTCGGATATAAACGCAGAAAGAAAATGGACTCAAAAGGCCTTTTAATTCACTATTATAATTAATAACTTTGTGTTATAGAGAAAAGTACTGCTGGCCGGGCGCGGTGGCTCAAGCCTGTAATCCCAGCACTTTGGGAGGCCGAGACGGGTGGATCACGAGGTCAGGAGATCGAGACCATCCTGGCTAACACAGTGAAACCCCATCTCTACTAAAAAATACAAAAAACTAGCCGGGGGAAGTGGTGGGCGCCTGTGGTCCCAGCTACTCGGGAGGCTGAGGCAGGAGAATGGCGTAAACCCGGGAGGCGGAGCTTGCAGTGAGCTGAGATCCGGCCACTGCACTCCAGCCTGGGCGACAGAGCCAGACTCAGTCTCAAAAAAAAAAAAAAAAAAAGAGAAAAGTACTGCTTAAGTATATATAAAATAAAATTTTAAAATTTTATTTTCTAGGAACAGGCTCCTGGGATATTTTCCTTATAATGTTCTTCCTACTGTGTTACTACTAATTAGCATAACAAGGTAGAAAAAAGAGAGAAGGTGAAATAAATAAGTAAATGGTGCTTCACAAAACCATAATATAGGTAGGTAGGCAAAATATTTGATATTTGCATAAACTTTAATTGTATAATCCTTGCGATTATAATCCCTGTGATTACTCAAGGCTGGAAAAATCACATCTTAAATAGTTCCCCAGCCCAAGACCGTACTTCCTCTTGATCTTCACACCTCCCTCATGAGTCCCCATAGCTACATTTCCTACCCCATGGCCTAACCCTCCGAGCCTTAGCTCACTGGACCAGGAATGGGCACTTCACCAGGACTAACCCAGTCCGTCTTTTGGAGACTCGCCCTTGCACCTGAAACACACTGATTTGTTTACTGACTGCTTGCGTTGAGGATGTGTAACCCCAGACCTCTGGGATAGTCATGTTTAGCCAACTGCCCAGGAAGAAGCAGAGAAAGCCACTTGTAAACAGAACACTTACAGAAAGAAGAAACTGCTGAACCTGGAGGCATGTAGGAGTGTGGTGGTGCGGGGCGGGCAGGCAGCTGGACAGCTCCCAGTTCTGAAGGCTTTCCAATTTCTGCTTCCTGTGGTGCCTGGGAGTCATTCAAGTACACAACACTCTTGACTTGGCCACCACAAGCTGGTTCCTGGAGGATTACTTAATTTTGAGTCACATATTGTCTGAAATAGGAGAGAGGGAAGAGTTAAGCTGGAGGATGCAGCCAGGTGGGCACTCAGGGAGGTCTTGGGCAGTCTAGGTGGCAAGAACTGGGAGGGGTAAGGAGGGAGCTGAAGGTTTGAGGAGAGGGTGGCACGTTTCTTGTGCACATGTCGAGCGTGGGGAGCCTGCATCATGACCGCGGGAGATCTAAGCTCAAGAGAGGTCTGAACTAGAAAGAGAAAGACATAGGAGTTATTAATGTCTTGGTGGTCTTAGTAGCCATGACAGTGAATGAGATCATTCAGGGAGAGTGTGAGAGCTGAGAAAAACGAGGGTCCGTGACAGAGCACTAATAATTAAGGGACAGATAAAGAAAAAAAGGAGCAAAGAGGAGTCTTTGGGTTGGCAGAAAGACAAGGATTAGGAAAGCACAATAGCATGAAAACCGAGAGTGTTTTACACAAAAAAGAGAGGTCAAGAGTTGAACTGGGTTATGATCTACGGTGTCCACTGGATTTATTTATGTATTATTTATTTTGAGACGGAGTCTCGGTCTGTCACCCAGGCTGGAATGCAATGGCGCGATCTCGGCTCACTGCAACCTCCGCCTCCTGGGTTCAAGCGATTCTCCTGCCTCAGCCTCCCGAGTAGCTGGGATTATAGGCACCTGCCACCACACCTGGCTAACTTTTGTATTTTTGTAGAGATGGGGTTTCATCATGTTGGCCAGGCTAGCCTTGAACTCCTAACCTCAGGGGATCCGCCCGCCTTGGCCTCCCAA
The DNA here is from genome assembly GCF_008728515.1 of Papio anubis. Lineage (NCBI taxonomy): Eukaryota > Metazoa > Chordata > Mammalia > Primates > Cercopithecidae > Papio > Papio anubis. The sequence goes on along the minus strand of NC_044988.1, from coordinate 95,137,602 downwards.
AGTGCTGGGATTACAGGCGTGAGCCACCACTCCCCGGCCTGTCCACTGGATTTAATGATGTGGTGAGCATTGGAGGCCCAGTGAGAACCCCAGGGGTGTGGCAGAAGCTTGATGGCACCAACAAAGAAATGAGTGGTAAGGAGGACCACAGATAGGGATAGGCAGCCCTTTGGAGGAATGTGGCTAGAAAGCAGAGGAGAGAAAGAGGGCGGAGCTGGAAGGCAATGAGGAGTTGGGTACATTTGGGGGATCTGAGAGAGAGCTAAGAATGTCTAAATGGCTCACAGGAAGAAGTCTGAAGCAGGAGAGATGGAGGGGGATAAATGTCCCCCTTGAGCGAATCCCTGAGGATATAGAGGGGAATGGGGTCTAGGGCCTGGGAGACGCTGCCCTTGGCGGCAATACCTATGACAGAGAGGAAAAGGAAGCAGGAGGGGAGGCTGAGCTTCAGTGCAGACCCAGTGACAGCCTCAGCCAACTCCACGGGGAGCTTTAGAACCAGAATGACCTTTCCAGGTTGTCCTGAGTTAAGCCAAGATGGCTGGGCCTTTATTTTTATTTTATTTTATTATTTTTTTAAGACAGGGTCTCACTCTGTCACCCAGGTTGGAGTGCAGTGACATGATCTTGGCTCACTGCAACCTCTGCCTCCCTGGTTCAAGCAATTCTCCTGCCTCAGCCTCCTGAATAGCTGGAACTATAGGTGCACACTATCGCACCAGGCTAAATTTTGTATTTTTTGGTAGAGACAGGTTTCACTGTGTTGGCCAGGCTGGTCTCGAACTCCTGGCCTCAAGACATCTGCCCACGTCGGCCTCCCAAAGTGCTGGGATTACAGCCATGAGCCACCGCACCCACTGGCTGGGCCTTTATACTCTTGCATCCATCAGTGAGAGGACGTGGGCTGCCCAGACAGGGAAGAGCATGATCTTGGACAAGGTGGCTCTCTGATGCTAAGGCAACCTCTAAAGGGGCTTGGGAGCTGAACACTGCCTCCAGACAGTAAAACTGACACCCAGGACAATGAGTCCTTCACTGAAGCGGGTCTAGATGGCACAACACAGAACCTACCACATTCCTATCCTCTACCGCGATAATGACATTTAAGTTTTTTGGCCCCGTGTTCAACTCCCTCTGCCATCTGACCTCTGCCCACCACACCAGCCTTCTCTCCCACCGTATAAGGAAGTCCCACTCCTCACTGTTCGTCCCTCTGTGCCTTCTCATCCCTCCATCGTAAATGATCCTGGTCTTATTTTTTTATTTTTTTTTTTTTGAGACGGAGTCTCGCGCTGTCGCCCAGGCTGGAGTGCAGTGGCGCGATCTCGGCTCACTGCAAGCTCCGCCTCCTGGGTTCACGCCATTCTCCTGCCTCAGCCTCCTGAGTAGCTGGGACTACAGGCGCCCACCACCGCGCCCGGCTAATTTTTTGTATTTTTAGTAGAGACGGGGTTTCACTGTGGTCTCGATCTCCTGACCTTGTGATCCGCCCGCCTCGGCCTCCCAAAGTGCTGGGATTACAGGCGTGAGCCATCGCGCCCGGCGATCCTGGTCTTATTCTATTCCTGCTTCAAAATCAATCTCAGAGGCGGCTGTTTCTGGAAATCCTTCCCTGCATCTCCCAGAGAATAGCAGCTCTCTCCCTTGTCTCTCCTACCTCATATACATTTAAATGTTTGTGCTTAATTAGCCCAGGTTGTCAGTTGTCTCTCTTCCCAGTCAGGCTGTGAGCTCTGAGTACAGGGACATTCTGTGAATGATATTGGTGCTTCCAGCCCCACGTGCTCAGAACTGGGCTACCATTGGTTAAATGAATATGTGAATAAATTAATGAATAGATGAATGAATGAATGAGTGGGCAGAGCTGAGGCTCAGTGGGCTGACTAGTCTGGAGGCTGGTCTCAAGGAGGGATGGCAGCTGGCTGAAAAATAATGTCCAATGGGCATGTGAGCCCCAGTCCAACCCATGTTTTTTTTCCTTTTTTTTTTTTGAGACGGAGTCTCACTGTGTCGCCAAGGCTGGAGTGCAGTGGCATGATCTTGGCTCACTGCAACCTCCACCTCCCAGGTTCACGCCATTCTCCTGCCTCAGCCTCCTCAGTAGCTGGGACTACAGGTGCCCACCACCACGCCCAGCTAATTTTTTGTATTTTTAGTAGAGACGGGGTTTCACCGTGTTAGCCAGGATGGTCTTGATCTCCTGACCTCGTGATCCGCCCGTCTCGGCCTCCCAAAGTGCTGGGATTACAGGCATGAGCCACTGCGCCCGGCCAACCTATCTTGCATTGATAGCCAAGGGGTCCTCTGTGGTGAGTGGGAGCAATAGGATGTCTGGGAAGCAGTGATTCATAAGAAGCAGCAGCCCGCTCTTTCTTTCTTTCTTTCTTTCTTTTCTTTCGTTTCTTTCCTTTCTTTCTTTCTTTCTTTCTTTTTTGAGACGGAGTCTCGCTCTGTCGCCTGGGCTGGAGTGCAGTGGCCGGATCTCAGCTCACTGCAAGCTCCGCCTCCCGGGTTTACGCCATTCTCCTGCCTCAGCCTCCTGAGTAGCTGGGACTACAGGCGCCTGCCACCTTGCCCGGCTAGTTTTTTGTATTTTTTAGTAGAGACGGGGTTTCACGGTGTTTGCCAGGATGGTCTTGATCTCCTGACCTCGTGATCCGCCCGTCTCGGCCTCCCAAAGTGCTGGGATTACAGGCTTGAGCCACCACGCCCGGCCCTTCCTTCTTTCCTTCCTCCCTCCCTCCTTCCTTCCTTCCTTCCTTCCTTCCTTCCTTCCTTCCTTTCTTTCCTTTTCCTCCCTCCCTCCCTCTCTCTTTCCTTCCTTCCTTCCTTCCTTTTTTCCTCTCCCTCTTTTTCCTTTCTCTCTCTCTCTCTCTTTCCTTTCTTTCTCTCTCTCTCTTTCCTTTCTCTCTCTCTCTCTCACTCTCTTTCTTTTTTTCTTTCAACAGGATCTCACTCTGTTGCCGAGGCTGGAGTGCAATGGTGCAGTCATGGTTCACAGCAGCCTCCACCTCCCAGGTTTAAGTAATCCTCCCACCTCAGCCTACAGAGTACCTGGAACTGCAGGCGCGTGCCACCACACCCAGCTAATGTTTGTATTTTTAGTAGAGACAGCGTTTCACCATGTTGCCCAGGCTGCTCACAAACTCCTGGGCTCAAGAGATCTACCTGCCTCGGCCTCCCAAAGTGCTGGGATTACAGGTATGCCACGGCTCCTGGCTGCATTTTCAACGAAGGAAGAGAAAGGGAGTAAGAGAGGAATGGAAAAACATTCTATCTTATTGGAAATGAGACTTCAGCTGTTGGCCATGAGTACAAGGATAGGTTACAGCTGCACAGGGCCCTGGAGTAGTCCACAGATAGCAGAGTGTAGGGCCCTTGTCAGAGTCCTGGGCAAAAGGCATCACCTGGTACCAGTAGGGTTGGAGAGGGGAGGTGACAGCAGAAGAACAGGCAGGTCCAGGGCTCCCCCAGGCCCGCTGCATGCTGAGCTCAAGGAGAAGACACATCTTAGATTCAGCAGGTCCTGTGGATTCTGGGGCCAGGTTCTTCTGAGCCTGCTTGGGGCAGGGTTTCATTACTTGGGATGGTAGTTTCTTCCTTCTCCCCTTTGCTCCACAAATACTTGTCTTCAATTATTTTCTCATTTAATCCTCACAGCACTCCATTAATATCAGTATGTATCTTTTCTTCAGTAAACACTGACGTGCAACTGCCCATATGCCAGGCACTGTTCTTAACCCCTCACAAATATTAATGCATTTGATCTTGGCAACAGCCCTTGAAGTCGATGGGGATTTTTATCCCCTTCTACTGTTGAGAGAATGGAGGCACAGAGTACGAGGTTGCATAGCCGGTAAGTACACAGTTATTCACATTCTACATGACACACAGTTTATTCTTTTGTTCACCAAATGTTTACTGATTGTTTGCATGGGACAAGGCCCTACACTAGGCAATAGGGCACAGTATCAATCAAAATAGAGGAAACCCAGCCTTCGAGATGCTCACAGTGTCCAGTTCCCAGTTCCATTGCTAAGGCTTGGGGATTGCAAGTCTTCTCCATGGATTGTTCCTGCTAATCTGTCTAGAAATTCTTTTTTTTTTTTTTTAAACGAAGTCTTGCTCTGTCACCCAGGCTAGAGTGCAATGGTGCGATCTTGGCTCACTGCAACCTCCGCCTCCCAGGTTCAAGTGATTCTTCTGCCTCAGCCTCCCGAGTAGCTGGGATTACAGGCTCACACCACCATGCCCAGTTAATTTTTTTGTATTTTTAGTAGTGACGGGGTTTCACCACATTGGCCAGACTGGTCTCGAACTCCTGACCTCAGGTGATCCTCCCACTTTAGCCTCCCAAAGGACTGGGATTACAGGAGTGAGCCATCGTGCCTGGTCTGTCTAGAAATTCTTTATCATTAGTATGCCAACTGAAGGGTGGAGATGTCATAATTGAGCCCTTGCATCTGCTCGTAGGCCTAGTACTTGGCTTGTCTCTACCCAACTAGTTCTAGGAGGAAGAAAGCAGAGCCTTTGCCAAGAGGTGAGTGAATATTCAGTTTCCAGAACTACCTTCCTGCCTCTGGCCATGCTGTCTCCTCCGCATCTCCAGTCATTCATCCCCGCCACCAACTTTGACAATGGTGGCTCCCAAGGCAGCATCTTTGTCCCCAGTTGCAGGATGACAACACATCTAATGGATGCTTACTAGGGACATTATCTTATTTAATCCTCACAACGATCCTATGAGGAGGATATTATCAGCCCTATATTATAGATTAAAAAAAAAAAAAAAAGCTAAGCAAAATGAAAGAACTTGCCCAAGGTCACCCAGTCAGAGAGTAGTAGAGCTGGGATTTGAACCCCTGTCCGTCTGACTTTAAAGTCCAAGCCATTTTTTTCCTCCCGTTCTCTTTATTTTATTGCATTAGAAATTTATTTCCTTCGCATATACAGAATATAAAACCTATCTTCACAGTGAATTATGCCTCTCTGCTCTTGTTTTTTCACACAAAAATTAATGGCCACTTCCTGAAAAAAACTGAAATAAATCTACAGATGCGTACCCTTAACCAGTGCACCACACTGCTGCTATTTGAGCTTTGGTTTCTGGAATCCTTGGTTATTTAACATATATTCCACAATTATGCAGTTGCTTATGCTCTTCGGTTGTTGCATGTGTGAATTTCTTGTTTGCTCAGCTTGATTTTATCCCCCGTGATGCACACAGTAAATGCATAATAAATGTTTGTTGAATGAATGGATTTTCATGTATCTTGCTGAAATATACACAGCTCTGTTTGATTCACTAGAGTGGCATACCCGAACAAGAAATAATTTTTCTTAATGTGTCCCTTATAAATTGAACCCAACCGTATTTGATTAATTTCACATCACGCATTTTTATTGCACCAATCACTCTGGTATCAGGCCATATTTATTTTAAAAACAGATTCACAAAGGGTGCAGGGCTGGAGTGACAGTGTAAATATGTTAATAATAAAAATAATACTGAAGATATTTTACTGGAAACTCTCGCATGCTAATGATGAGTAAGTGCATTCTACGGAAATATGTTTGATTTACAATGCAATTAATTTTAAAAAGGTTCAGATCCTATACCATATCTTGTATACTTAGATAATGAAAACTAAAAATGAATATTCAGGACATGAAATCAGAGGAACAAAAATCACCTTAAAGACCTTTAGCATTTTCATTAGAACAAAAGCCCCATCACTGAAAATGGTGCCACTGTCGGATCAAACGTATCCACATTAGGAACGTCCTCCTGGGTAGCTGTGGTGATTTTGTACTGTGAAGTGCACATGTGTACTCCACGCAGCCCTCACAATGAAAAACACTACATATTATCCAGTGACCGAAGAGGCCTGGCACCTTCAATCATGCAACGAAAGGCTTTGGGGGTTTCTTGTTCAGGAGAACACGAAGTCTTTCATGTCAACTCACATTGTGGGATGCGGGAGCATTTCCATAGATATTCAGCCCTGTCTTAGGATCCAGCTAAAAAAGGAAATGCATTCTCATACCCTATTCAAATTGCAAGAAATAAAAAATGTGCTTCAATTGCTTCCTTTGCTTCATTTGGTATTTCATCACTCAATTCAGATGTTCTAAGAAAGCGGGCGTTCTTATGCATACCTTGGGGGAAAGATGCCCATTTTTGTAACAGGATTTATAAAGTTGACTCTGCCCACTTTGCATCCGAGAGGGGAGGCAGCAGATGCTGCCGGGCGATCTTGCACCGTGGGGAACTTCACGTCAGTGCAAAATGGTTACGATTTTTCCCTCATTTATTGAGGACAGATCTGCTTTGATGTAGCAAGCACCAGACTTTCGGCTAGAACTATTTGGCTTCTTCAACAAATCTTATGGATAACTTTGATAAAAAAATAAAATTTTTAATTATAAATAAAGAAGATGCAGGCTTGAATGCTAATTATAAAAAAAAGAGATGTGTTTTCGTGTTTCTCCGGCAGTAATTGTTCATCTTAAATAAATATTGCAGAAAGAATTATCGTCATTTTTGTAAAAAGAAAAACAACAACATACACACATACACAAATAGAAAAAGACTAAACTGGGCATTTAATAAAAACCTCACAGCATAGCAGGCAAATTATATCCTCTAAGGACCAGAATCAGAGAGAAGAAAGTAATAGAAAATAAAACATAAGAGCTTTGTGTTACAAGTTGTGTTGTATTATTTTACCTTTAATCTCTGGACCGTTACTCAGAGAAAAAGAAAAACCCAATGGAGAAATAAAATAATAATCTACATCAAATTAGAAAAATTTAAACATAATAAAACATAGCATAGGAAAACTTGTTGATAATGTCTAAATGTTTTGTGGTTGAACATCAACATTTTCTAGTTAAAAAGCATCCTACTCTCTGAGTATTCTTCTTTTTTTTTTTTTGAGGGAGTCTTGCTCTGTCGCCCAGACTGGAGTGCAGTATCATGATCTTGGCTCACTGCAACCTCCGCCTCCTGGGTTCGAGTGATTCTCCTGCCTCAGCCTCCCGAGTAGCTGGGATTACAAGCATGCACCACCACACCTGGCTAATTTTTGTATTTTAATAGAGAAGGGGTTTCACTATGTAGGTCAAGCTGGTCTCAAACTCCTGACCTAAAAAGATCCACCCACCTAGGCCTCCCAAAGTGCTGGGATTACAGGCATAAGCCACCGTGCCTGGTCTTTTTTTTTTTTTTTTTTCTGAGATGGAGTCTTGCTCTATCTCAGTCTGTTGCCTAGGCTGGTGTGCAGTGGCACCATCTCGGCCCGCTGCAACCTCTGTCTCCTGGGTGTTCAAGTGATTCTCCTGCCTCAGCCTCCTGAGTAGCTGGGATTACAGGCGTGCACCACCATGCCTGGCTAATTCTTGTATTTTTAGTAGAGAGACAGGGTTTCACCATGTTGGCCAGGCTGGTTGCAAACTCCTGACCTCAGACGATCTCTAAATATTTTTCAAAGTACTCTAAAAGGGGGAGGGGCAAGGTGCGTGCTCCGCCGAAAGTTTAATATATGCAGTGATTAGCACAACTTCTTGCTGTTTAACCTTCTCTCTCACCAGTGTGTTTACAAGGTCTTCTTATGGGACAGACAGGGCATCTTGATTAAAAGTCAGAGCTTTGGTCAGATCTGAGTTTACATGTTCACTCTGTAAGTGATGTTCAACAATATCCTTAACTTCGTTTTTTTATTTTTTTTATTTTTATATTTTTGAGATGGAGTCTTGTTCTATCACCCAGGCTGGAGTGCAATGGCACGATTTCAGCTCACCGCAACTTCCTTCTCCCAGGTTGAAGTGATTCTCCTGCCTCAGCCTCCTGAGTAGCTGGGAGTACAGGTGTGCAGCACCACACCCGGCTAATTTTGTATTTTTAGTAGAGGCAGGGTTTTGCTATGTCGGTCAGACTGGTCTCGAACTCTTGACCTCAAGTGATCCACCCGCCTTGACCTCCCAAAGTGCTGGGATTACAGGTGTGAGCCACTGTGACTGGCCTAAAAATACCCTTCACTTCCCTAAGCCTCAGTTCTTCATCTCTGAAGTGGGTGCCATCACAGTAACTGTTTCTTAGTGGGTTAGCATTAAAAGAAGTGGGGTGTGCAAAAAATATATTCCATAAACATAAGCGGGAAATTCTAAGTCGGGTAGTAAAGTTCTTTCTGATTTTATGGTACATTGTATGCAGCAAATTCAAACCACACCATTTCCTTGGTGGTCATAAAGGGTTTGTTGTTGTTGCTGCTGTTGTTGTTGTTGTTTGAGGCTCCCTCTGTCGCCCAGGCTGGAGTCCAATGGTGCGATCTGGGCTCACTGCAACATCTGCCATCCGGGTTCAAGCGATTCTCGTGCCTCAGCCTTCTGAGTAGCTGGGATTACAGGGGCCTGCCACCACATCCGGCTTACTTTTGTACTTTTAGTAGAGACAGGGTTTCACCATGTTTGCCAGGCTGGTCTCGAACTCCCGACCTCAAGTGATCCGCCCGCCTTGACTTCCCAAATTGCTGGGATTACAGGTGTGAGCCACCACGCCCAGCCGTGAAGTTCTGATTCTTTATTTCCCTCTGCCTTCCAGAATGTCCTCTGCAGGCATTGTTTCCTTTGTCCTTTAAGCAGCATGCTCCTTCCATGTGGCCTTCTGGCTCCTGAAAGGTAATTTGCAATGGACAGCATGACTATTGTTTTCCCAGAATTGATAACATGGAAAAATGAACATCAAACGTGCTTTTTTAGTTTTCAATGACCTTGCCGTTAAGAGAATCAACTTGCTTTTTCCCAATGTGGGTCAAAACATTAAACGGAATTGTTCCTGGGTTGTCACAGCTGAATTATCTGGTTCTCCCTCTCTCATCCCCACTAGGGAGAAGGGGAAGAACAGGCTATTGTGAGGATCAGTCCATGACTGGATTTTTTATATGTGACATTGGAGGGCAGAGGGAAGCCACAAGAGTAAGTCCAACGCGGGAAGCTGTCATTCAAAGGAACTTCTCAGGAGGCAGGAGGAAAACACGGAGAAGAGCACAACAGGAAAAGACCAGTCTGCGTCAAGTACCTACAAGAATGGGGCCACAGGATCCAAACCAACAGCACATCAGGGGTTGGAAAAGAAGCTAACCTATTACAGAACAGAGTTGTGGTTAAGACCCTACCCTCAGAGGGTTCAAACCCAGCTGGGCCCTTCTCAGCTGTGAATTTGGGCAGATTGCTGCTCTACTGCAAAGTTCAGTTTTCTCATCTGTGAAATGGGACTACCATAAAATTAGAATACTGATGATGTCTTAGGACGATTTTTTAAATTATTTAATTTTTGTTTATTTATTTACTTCTGAGACACGGTCTCGCTTTGTCACCCAGGCTGGAGTGCAGTGGTGTGATCACGGCTCACTGTAACCTCGACCTCCCAGGCCCAAGCAATCATCCTACCTCAGCCTCTCAAGTAGCTAGGACCACAAGCACATGCCACCACGCCCAGCTAGGTTGTGTGTGTGGTGTGTGTGTGTGTGTATAAAGACAATCTCACTATATTGCCTAGGCTGATAGGGTAATTTTCAAAGACATCATACTTACAAAGTACTTCAATAAGATCTTATTATAATTCTTCAAATAACTACATTTATTCTCAGACATTACCAATGAGCCACCCCTCATCATCCCATCTACTTAAAATTGAATCTCAACCCAGCACTTCTTGTCCCTCTTCTCTGCTTTATTTTCTCCATAGCTCATATCGCTCTTATGCGATTGAGGGATTACTTATAAATATTTTCAATATTGTCATTCTCCTTCCATTAGAATGTAAACTCCTTGAAGGGAGAATCTTTTGTCTGTTTTGTTCACTGATTCTATCCCTAGCATCTTGACACAGTGCCTGGGCAGGTGCTCAGTAAATCAAGTTGTTGAGAGGCCGGGCGTGGTGGCTCATGCCTGTAATCCCAGCACCTTGGGAGGCCAAGGTGGGTGGATCACGAGGTCAGGAGATCAAGACCATCCTGGTGAACATGGTGAAACCCCATCTCTACTAAAAATACAAAAAAAAAATTAGCTGGGCGTGGTGGTGGGCGCCTGTAGTCCCAGCTACTTAGGAGGCTGAGGCAGGAGAATGGCATGAACCCGGGGGGCAGAGCTTGCAGTGAGCGGAGATCACGCCACTGCACTCCAGCCTGGACGACACAGTGAGACTCCGTCTCAAAAAAAAAAAAATTGAGTTGATGAATAAATAAACATTGGCCAGCGTTATCATCACCATTCCGGGTCAGCAAACACTTGACAACCCCTTGAGACAGGAAAGTAGGGGAAGGTAAATATTTTAAAAATTGGGGTAGCGGCTGGGCACGGTGGTTCATGCTTGTAATCCCAGAACTTTGGGAGGCCGAGGAGGGTGGATCACTCCTCGATCAGGAGTTCGAGACCAGCCTGGCCAACATGGTGAAACTCCGTCTCTACTAAAAACACAAAAATTAGCCGGGCGTGGTGGTTCATGCCTGTAGTTCCAGCTACTTGGGAGGCTGAGGCAGAGAATCGCTTGAACCCAGGAAGTGGAAGTTGCAGTAAGCCCAGATCACACCAGTGCACTCTAGCCTGGATGACAGAGTGAGACCCTGTCTCAAAAATAAATAAATAAATAAATAGAAATAAAATATAATAAAATGGGCATGGGTGAGGCTTGACTGTCTCAAAAAAAATTGGGGTAGCTAATAGTAAATTTTTATTGGGTCCTGAATGAAGCTTCCATGAAGGACATGGCTATGTCCTTCATAGCCATGAAGAGCATCCTGAGAGACGTCTTTAGGGCAACAGATGAAGAGGAAGGAGCAAAGCCATGACCAGCTGAGACCCAAGCAAAAGAAGGGAACAGGCTATACTGCTGGCCCTGGGAAGGGGAGCTCAGGGCTCAAAGTCTGGGGTCCCTTGGCCAGTGGGGGGTATATTTGTCACGATTAATGTTTCTGTGACTGATGGGGAGCAATGGATTTTCATTTTAAATATTTGTTTATTTTCTTATCTATTTTTCTGATTATACAAGCAATATTGGTTATGTTCTTTTTGAAATATTTTTCAGTTTTTATTTCATTATATTTTTAAATTTCATTATTATTATTATTATTATTGAGATAGAGTCTTCCTCTGTCACCCAGGGTGGAGTTCACACAATTCTCACTGCTTCCTGGGTTCAAGCAAGTCTCCTGCCTCAGCCTCCCAAGTAGCTGGGACTACAGGCGCGCCACCAGACCTGGCTAATTTTTTTGTGTTTTTAGTAGAGATGGGGTTTTACCATGCTGGCCAGGCTGATGATGTCAAACTTCTTACCTTGTGATCTGCCCACCTCGGCCTCCCAAAGCACTGGGATTACAGGCTTGAGCCATCATGCCCAGCCAATTTCATTATTATTATTTTTTGAGACAGAGTCTCACTCTGTCACCCAGGCTGGAGTGCAGTGGCATGATCTCGACTCACTGCAACCTCTACCTCCCGGATTCAAGCAATTTTCATGCCTCAGCCGCCAGAGCAGCTGAGAATACAGGCAGGCCCAACACTTTGGGAGGCTGAGGCAAGAGGATCACCTGAGTCCAGGAATTGGAGACCAGCTTGGGCAACATAGTGAGATCTCCATCTCTACAAAAAAATTAGCCAGGCTTGCCTGCAGACATTCACAAACAACTGCAGAGATTATCCCCAGGGAGGAATTCCAGGTATACAGGAACACTCAAGGAGGACTTCAGCTTTATATGTATTTTGTTTGTTTATAGTTACTTTTTGAGACAGAATCTTGCTCTGTTGTCTAGGCTGGAGTGCAGTGGTGTAATCACAGCTCACTGCAACCTCAACCTTTCAGGCTCAAGCGATCCTCCTACCTCAGGCTCCTAAGTAGCTGGGACAACAGGTGTGCACCACCACACCCAGCTGATTTTAAAATTATTTTGTAGAGACATGGTCTCACTATGTTGCCCAGGCAGGTCTTGAACTCCTGGACTCAAGTGGTCTTCCCACCTTGGCTGGCTTCCCGAAGTGTTGGGGTTACAGGTGTGAGCCACCGTGCCTGGTGCCTTTTCTTTTGTTTTGTTTTGTTAAATTTTACTGAGGATCTTGGCAATAGGTGTGCACTCATGGTGGGCGAATTTATTTTATTAGGATTACCCATTCAGGAAAACCGAAAATGTCTAAAGACTACATTTTTAATTCAAAACGAAAAGTTATTCATTAAAAATTGCTATTGTGGAATCTGAAGGAAAAATTTGTACTTCAAAAACTTATGAGGCCAGGCGTGGTGGCTCATGCCTGTAATTTCAGAATGTTGGGAGGCCAAGGCAGCCAGATCACTTGAGGTCAGGAGTTTGAGACCAGCCTGACCAACATGGCGAAACCCCATCTCTACTAAAAATACAAAAATTAGCTGGGCGGGGTGGCTCACGCCTGTAATCCCAGCTACTCAGGAGGTTGAGGCATGAGAATCACTTGAACCCAGGAGGCGGAGGTTGCAGTGAGCAGAGATGGCCCTACTGCACTCCAGCCTGGGCGACAGAGTGACACCCTGTCTCAACAACAACAACAACAACAACAACAAAAAAAAAACGCAACTTATAGGCCGGGCAAGGTGGCTCAAACCTGTAATCCCAGCACTTTGGGAGGCTGATGCTGGCAGATCCTTTGAGGTCAAGAGTTTGAGACCAGCTTGGCCAACACGGCGAAAACCCATCTCTACTAAAAATACAAAAAGTAGCTGGTTGTGGCAGCATGTGCCTGCCTGTGGTTCCAGCTACTTGGGAGGTTGAGGCAGGAGAATTGCTTGAACCCAGGAGGCGAAGGTTACAGTGAGCCGAGATCACTCCTCTGCACGCCAGCCTGGGCGACAGAGAGACTCTGTCTCAAAAAAAACAAACAAAAAACTTATGTACTTCTTGAAGAAAGAATGTTAAAATCTAGACTTTTTTCTTTTCCTTTTTTTTTTTTTTTCAGATAGTGTCTCCCTCTGTTGTCCAGACTGGAGTGCAGTGGCGGGATCTCTGCTCACTGCAACCTCTGCCTCCAGGGTTCAAGCGATTCTCTTACCTCAGCCTCCCGAGTAGCTGGGATTACAGGCACCCACCACCACACCCAGCTAATTTCTTTATATTTTAGTAAAGGGCAGGTTTCACCATATTGGCCAGGCTGATCTCGAACTCCTGACCTCAAGTGATCCACCTCCCAAATTGTTGGGATTACAGGCATGAGCCATGGCACCCAGCCAAAATCTACAGACATCTTTGAGAGGCAGATTTACATCTTTTGTACTGTACATATATATAACATTTTATCACTCACAAAATGGCATCACATGACTCTGCCCAGGTAGTGTCTATAAATGGGAAAACCATTCCACTCCATAAATGGGAAAATCGAGACACAGAGAAGGGGTGTGACTCTGCCCGCCAAAGTCACAAATGAACTGAAGCTAGAATTAGCTTCTTTCATTCAAAGCAACATTTTGTGCTGAGATTTTGTCAAATAACTGGGAAATAGAAAGATGAACAATGTACAGCTCCACTCCTCTTTATTAATTTTTTTAATTTATGTATTTATTTTGAGATGGAGTCTCGCTCTGCTGCCCAGGCTGGAGTGCAGTGGCGCGATCTCAGCTCACTGAAACCTCTGCCTCCCGGGTTCAAGCGATTCTCCTGCCTAAACCTCCCTAGTAGCTGGGACTACAGGTGCATGCCTCGATGCCCGGCCAGTGTTTTCTATTTTTAGTAGAGATGGGGTTTCACTGTGTTAGCCTGGATGGTCTCGATCTCATGACCTCGTGATCCGCCCGCCTCAGCCTCCCAAAGTGCTGGGATTACAGGCGTGACCCACCGCGCCCGGCCACTCCTCTTTATTTTCTAGAACCTCTTTCTCTAGCATAATCTCCAGATTATGCAGGAAATCGTACTCGGGTTTGAGAAGAACAGGTTCTCCCGTATGAAGCGGGTTTTGAGACTTTCTCCTTAACTGTACTCTCTCCCCACCAATACCCCTGCTATGCAAAGGCAGAAATTCGCTCTTAGGCTGTTTCCTAAAGCCAGACCAGGGGCTCATACTCAAGTACCTGTAGGGCCTGTCAGGTCAAGCAAATGAGTGCTGCAGGCCAGGTATGACAAAAGCCACAGTCCAAGTGTCATGATGTATGGCGGCTGCCACCTGGCCTTCATTATATCTACCAGTCATCACAAAAACCAGGCAGCCTGATTGTTGACAAGTGGGTTGCAGACACAGTGTCGCCAATCTTTCCAACTTTTCAAGAAAAGCAGAAAAACCCTAAGCAAGCCAAGACTGTGTGTCTTCAGCCTTCAGATTACTCGTTTTTTTGTTTAGTTTAGCTGTATATTACTTCTGAGCTAGTATTTGTTCATCATTGTTCTAGGCACTAGCTTCGCTTAAACTCATTTTAGGGGCAGTATTCTTCCTTTCTTCCTTTCTTCCTTTCTTTCCTTTCTTTCTTTTTTTCTTGACAGAGTCTCACTCTATTGCCCAGGCTGGATGGCAATGGCACAATCTTGGCTCACTGCAACCTCCACCTCCCGGGTTCAAGTGATTCTCCTGCCTCAGCCTCCCAAGTAGCTGGGATTACAGGCATGCACCACCACGCCCGGCTAGTTTTGTATTTTTAGTAGAGATGGGGTTTTACCATGTTGGTCAGGCTGGTCTCAAACTCCTGACTCAGGTAATTCGACCACCTTGGCTTCCCAAAGTGCTGGGATTACAGGCATGAGCCATCGAGCCTGGCCCTAAATATCCTCTTAGAGCCAGGGCAACATCTGCTTTCCTGGCTTGTATAAATTCTAGCACCGTTCACATGCATATGTGCGTGCTTAATAAAAGGTCTTTGAAGGTGATGATAACAAATTGAGATTTGGAAAACCTGAAACCTCTTTCTAGGATCACGGCTCAGAGGGTGGAATGCTTTAGAAAGAGTCCCTGTGAGGCCGGGTGCAGCATCTCACGCCTGTAATCCCAGCACTTTGGGAGGCCGAGGCGGTCGGATCACCTGAGGTCGGGAGTTCGAGACCAGCCTGGCCAACATGGTGAAACCCCATCTCTACTAAAGCGAAATTAGCCGGGTGTGATGGCGCATACCTGTAATCCCAGCTACTCAGGAGGCTGAGGCAGGAGAATCGCTTGAACCCAGGAGGCAGAGGTTGCAGTGAGCTAAAATCTCACCAAGGCACTCCAGCCTGGGCAACAAGAGCAAAATTCCGTCTCAAAAAAAAAAAAAGAGTCCCTGTGAGAAAAGGTAAAAGGAATTGGGGTTACTAATAATGTATCATGGAGAAAAGAAGGTTAAGGAGAATTTAATAGCCATCTTCAAATATCTAAAGGGATATTGCTCATGTGTTTTAAACATCAGTTCCTGTCTACTAAGGACAGGACATGAGGGAATTATCTTAAATGGGAGCAGGAGGGACTTAGATTAGATATCAATGGGGGGAAAATCCCAGCAGAAAGGATCATGAGATGCTGGAAGGCAACATGATGTAGTGAAAGGACATGGTTATTTTCAGAACAAGGGCTGCTCATTATTATTGTGGGAAGTGTGGGGCTTGGGGCTTCCAAGTCAGCCAGTTACTAGCTGCATGATCTTGAGCAAGTGACTTCACCTTTCTGATGCTCAGTTTCCTCATTTGTTAAATAGGGAGAACAATAACATCTATTTATTGGATTGTTACGAGGATTAAATAAGACTAGGGATACAAAGCCATTAGCCCAGGCCTGGCCCAAAGTAAGGCTCAACCAACGATGCATGCCATTCATTACTGTTAATCAGCTGCAGTCTTACCTGGGAAAACCCACCCTACATGTAGATGTAAGCTCCCTTTTCAGGCACATCAAACGAACAAATACGGTATTCCTGTGTGTTGTAGGACTTGCAGCCTCACTGAGGACACATGATGTGAATGCTCAGAAAGTTCAATAAATAGAATATTTTAAATAGTGGAGCTAGTAGAGTGAAGTGGTCAAGAGCATGGAGTCAATAAAATATATGAGCACTTAGAACAGTGTTTGGCATCTTGGAGTTGTTTGCCCCTGATGGAACAAAAGCACAGTCAAGGTAAGGTCAATTTTTTTTTTTTTTTTGAGATGGAGTATCCCTCTGTCACCCAGGCTGGATGGAGTGCAGCGGCCCAATCTTGGTTCACTGCAACTTCCGCCTCCTGGGTTCAAGCAATTCTCCTGCCTCAGCCTCCTGAGTAGCTGAGACCACAGGCGGGCATCTCCATGCCTGGGTAATTTTTGTATTTTTAGTAGAGATGGGGTTTCACCATGTTGGCCAGGCTGGTTTCGAACTCCTGGCCTCAAGTGATTCACCCACCTTGGCCTCCCAAAGTTCTGGGATTACAGGTGTGAGCCACTGCGCCCGGCAGGTAAAACCAATTTTTAAGCAAAAGGTTCAAAAAGACCTATAGGAGTTTTCAGGTGGGAGAAATTGCTCCAAATTAGTATGGGCCAAACAGGTAGATAAGATTTGAATCCACGAGTCTGTAAATACACTTTCTTGGAAGGCTCTTGGTTATCTCAAATAATTATTCACTATTTGGATGTCCTGTGCTTTTATTCTTCAATCACTGCAGGCACTACGTTGAATACCTGATTTGTCAGCTTTGAAGAAGGACAGCTATGCATTTCTGATATTTCGAATACAACCAAGGAACAGTGTTCTATATTGTGATTGCATTCTATAAACTTTACTTCATAGCAATTATAACTGCTGCACATTTAACTCACTAATATTTATTGAAATATTTTTAGCTGCAAAAACATTTTATGTTCACTATTATTTATTAATGCCCAGTTTTAAAATATTACACATAAAATTTATTCCAGTGAACATTAGTAAATAAATTATGCTTGTAATTCTAATGCATTTTTAATTATAAATTTATCCATGTCTACCTTTATTTATGATAGCGGTGTCTCACTGTTGAACATACTGTATATTAATGGAGACACTGTTAATTATGCATTCTTGGAAGTTGCATTCGACAAAACATACGAGTCTGTTTTTTATATTCTAAGTACTGTTAACATCAATTAATTTAGGGACTGGCACTCACAGTACTAGCTAACCTTTAAAGCAAGAAAAGGTACTATTAGAAGCTGGTTACGGGACCTGGATTTTGGAAAGGGACTACGAATATAAATGTAGCCAGAGAGATGTTCCATTTTTCGTAATACTAGTCAGATGTTCCATTTTCACGCCAAGTATGTAAAAAGGGGGTACTCACCAGAAATAATACTCAGCATGAAAACTCAATAGAACAAAGCTCAGTGAATCTCTGCCCAGCCCCCAGGACCGATTTGTGTTTAAATAGTATCTTCAAAGTGTGTTTTTTGATGGGTTAATTTTATGCTTCCCTTCTATTCACCAAACTCACCTTACTATAAGCAATGCATTTGCTTTGAAAAAATTCTTCATGGCTGAGCGCGGTGGCTCACGCCTGTAATCCCAGCACTTTGGGAGGCTGAGGCGTGCGGATCACGAGGTCAGGAGATAGACACCATCCTGGCTAGCACGATGAAACCCCGTCTCTACTAAACTAAAAATACAAAAAAAAAAAAAAAAAAAAAAAATTAGCCGGGCGTGGGTAGTCCCAGCTACAGCCTCCCAAGAGGCTGAGGCAGGAGAATGGCGTGAACCCGGGAGGCGGAGCTTGCAGTCAGCCGAGATCGCGCCACTGCACTCCAGCCTGGGCGACAGAGCGAGACTCGTCTCCAAAAAAACAAAAAACAAAAAACAAAAAACAAACCTTCACATTGAGATCGGGCACGTGGTCCGTGCCTGTAATCCCAACACTTTGGGAGGCTGAGGTCGGGAGATTCCTTGAGCTTAGGAGTTCAAAACCAGTCTGGCCAACATGGTGAAAACCCATCTTTACTAAAAATACAAGAATTAGCTAGGTGTAGTGGCGTGCGCCTGTGGTCCCAGCTATTTGGGAGGATCACTTGAGCCCTGAAGGCGGGGGTTGCTGTGAGCCGAGATTGCACCACTGCACTCCAGCCTGGGTGACTGAGGGAGACTCCGTTTCAAAAAAAACAAAAACAAAAACAAACAAACAAAAAACCTTCACATTGAAATATTACTTAAATAATAATAATAAAAAAACCCATTATATTTCTTTCTGAAATCATACACTTCTAGGGGCCTTCTTTAAAATAGTTTGAATGGATTTTTGACACAATTTACTCTTTTCATAGAATTCTTTATAGGACAGTAGTATAAACACCCATGTTTTCCCTATGAGAGGAAAAACCATATTTAAATAAAACACCAAAATTGGGAAGAATATCAGGGAAACATATTCACACATATAAAATATTGAGATCACACATTTGCAGAAAAGCTAGAAGGTGCCTCCATTTCCCCAAAGCTTTGGCAGGGTTTCAAAGTGTTACTTTCATCCTATCACATGTACTCTTGGCTTGTTGGCATACATTTGGCAAAGTGTTATTTTTCCATGTGAAAATAATGCTTATACAAAACAAGATTTCCTAAAATCTTATATAATCTTAAAATCTTATAATCTCTTATAATTTTTTTTTTTCTTTTTGAGACAGAGTCTCTCACTCTGTCACCAGGCTGGAGTGCAGTGGCACGATCTTGGCTCACTGCAACCTCCACCTCCTGGGTTCAAGTAATTGTCCTGCCTCAGCCTCCTGAGTAGCTGGGACTACAGACTCGTGCCACCATGCCCAGCTAATTTTTGTATTTTTAGTAGAGACAGGGTTTCACCATGTTGGCCAGGATGGTGTTGATCTCTCGACCTCGTGATCCGCCTGCCTCGGCCTCCCAAAGTGCTGTCTTATAATCTTAAAAATAAGATTGCCTCATTTTGTGTGCATATTTTGAGCACCTTTTCATGTAACACACATGTTACCAAGTGCTTATGGTGTTTTTAGCTTTTAGTATATTAACAGAAATAAACATCCCATTCCTCATGGCCCATTGGAGAGACAGGATATGTATTAAAAGAACAACAAAGATGGATAAACGGTCAACACAGAGAATACAGTTCTTCAGGTGGCCTATTAGGGAGAAAAGGTGATCTGGGAAAGCTTTCTGGAGGAAGTAATATGTAACTTGGGTCTTCAACAATGAATAGGATACACTTAGAAATGGTTAATATGGTATACATATATGTATATATCTCCACAATTTTTATATATATATATATATATGTTTTGTTTTGTTTTTTTTTTTTTTGAGATGGCATCTCTGTCACCCAGGCTGGACTGCAGTGGCTGGATCTTGGCTCACTGCAACCTCCACCTGCTGGGTTCAAATGATTCTCCTGCCTCATCCTCCTGAGTAGCTGGGATTACAGGAATTAGCCACCACCACGGCTGACTAATTTTTTTTTTTTTTTCAGACAGAGTCTCGCTCTGTCGCCAGGCTGGAGTGCAGTGGCATGATCTCAGCTTACTGCCACCTCCGACTCCCTGGTTCAAGCGATTCTCCTGCCTCAGCCTCCTGAGTAGCTGGGACTACAGGTGCCCGCCACCATGCCTGGCTAACTTTTGTATTTTTAGTAGAGACGGGGTTTCACCATGTTAGCCAGGATGGTCTCAATCTCCTGACCTCGTGATCCACCCACTTTGGCCTCCCAAAGTACTGGGATTACAGGCGTGAGCCACCATGTCTGGCCAAGAACTGTATTTTTAGCAATCACTTGCACATTAGAGCACAGTCTTTTAGAATTCTATCATCATATTATATAGAAAGCCAAGATAGTAACCAGAGAGGCCACAAGGAGAAAAATCAAGACAGCCTGACCAACATCTGCTGCCATATGAGTGAGGCCATCTTAGTCCTTGCAGACATTTTAGCTTCCATCTGACTGCAATTGCATGGGCAGGCCCAGGATAGACTGGCAGGAGAACCACCTATGAAGCCACAGAATCCTAAGAAATAATACATGGTCGTTGTCTTAGGCTGCTCCCCAAAATGAATAGGAGTTTGCTGAGTGGAGAGGCAAACAGCAATTGAGGCTTGAAGGACTGTGAGGAAACAGAATGTGTGAAGGGACCCGATCCTTCCTGCCCATCTTGGCGTGCCAGGCCAGAAGACCCAGCATTTATGCAACACCTCCTGTATGCCAGGCACTGTTCTAGTTACTCTCTGTGCAGTACCTCACTGAATTCTCACAACAACTTAGATGAGAAAACAGACACAGAAAAGGTGAGTAACTTGTTGAAAGCCACATGGGTAGTAGTTGTTTTGTTTTTGTTTTTGTTGTTTTTGTTTTTGTTTTGTTTTGATTTTTTTGAGACGGAGTCTCGCTCTGTCGCCCAGGCTGGAGTGTAGTGGCTGGATCTCAGCTCACTGCAAGCTCCGCCTCCCAGGTTCATACCATTCTCCTGCCTCAACTTCCCGAGTAGCTGGGACTACAAGCGCCCGCCACCTCACCCGGCTAATTTTTTGTATTTTTAGTAGAGACGGAGTTTCACTGTGTTAGCCAGGATGGTCTCAATCTCCTTACCTTGTGATCCGCCTGCCTTGGCTTCCCAAAGTGTTGGGATTACAGGCGTGAGCCACCGGGCCCAGCCCAGTTGTAGGTGTTTTTGAACTTCTGCCCACTGACCCTCTCTAGTCCTGGGAACCGGAAGAAAAAGAACCTCCACCCCCTAACATGGCTTCCTTTCCAAGCTGGAGATGAAGGCTGTGAAGCCTGATTGCCACAGGTATGCCCAGTTACCTCTCCTGCTGCCCTGATGTCTATGGGAGTCCCCTAGCCAGCCCCTGGCCCAGCACCATCAGTGTGCTGTAAAAATATTATTTTTGTGGCGGGGTGTGATGGCTTACACCTGTAATCCCAGCACTTTGGGAGGCCTAGGCGGGTGGATCATGAGGTCAAGAGATCGAGACCAGCCTGGCCAACATGGTGAGACCCTGTCTCTACTAAAAATGGAAAAATTTGCTGGGTATGGTGGCAGGCACCTATAGTCCCAGCTATTCGGGAGGCTGGGGCAGGAGAATGGCTTGAACCTGGGAGGCGGAGGTTGCAGTGAGCCGAGATCGTGCCACTGCCCTCTAACCTGGCGACAGAGCGAGACTTCATCTCAAAAAAAAAAAAAAATTTTTTTTTTAACATGTGTGTTAGCTCTCAAGGTCCTACCACTGTGCACCCCAGATCAGGAGATAGGTCAATGTATGCTTTAATGACACTTCCACCAACACAGCTCCTGCTTCTTGGAGGCTCATGCCATCCGATAAGTTTCTCCTCTCTCCTCATCTACCTCCCCAGTGCTGTTCCTCAGTTGCAGATGCCATGGGGAGCATGCCTGGTTTCCTTTTCACCCCACGTCTGTCCACCATCTTGGGAGCTTTGGAGAGTCACAAGGATCTGAGTTCCTTGACTATCTCACCTTCGTGATTTTTCCCCCACTCCACTTTAGCTGGGACCCCCTCTCACATGGCTCCTCCTCTGAGGTTATTTGTTGAAACATCCTTCTGTGACAATAACCTCCAACCTTCTGCTTTCCTTCATCAGTGATGTCCATTACATCTATTTGAGACCTTTAGACCAGTGATACCTGTTTTTCTGGAATTCTCTTGCTTCCCTATCCAGCACACTTTCTATGGCTCATTGTTTTAAGCACTCTTCAAAGCTGATATGACCCCAGCACACCTGTCTGGCAAAATCCTTCCTTAGATCAATCCAGCTTCTCATTCTTTGGGTGTGTGTATCGTGACTGTTTCAACTAGCTATAGAATAATCACACAAACTATTATATTAGTATCACCATACCTTTAGTTTCCATTCTCAACTGGGCCCTCAATACTGTCCTTGAAATCCTACCATATATCACTACATGCCAACTTACCACAGTAACTATAGTATAGTATTTCAAACCCACAGTCAAAGTTGACTACAAGGCTTCTTAAGGGGAGGGTTCCTGCCTGGCTTTTTCACCACTGAATCTCAATAGGCACTCAATAAGTATTGCTTATGGACTGAGGTATACTAATACTCGTAAGCATTAGTAAATAATAGTCACATGCCAGGTTCTGTTCTGTGTAAGTTACATGTATTAGCTCATTCTATCCTCACAACAAACAAATGAGGTTATGTAGGACTTTTGTCATTCCCATTTTCCAGGTAAAGATAAGAATATTTAGAGAAGCAACTTGGAGAGATGAAGTCACAAAACTTGTAAGTGGCAGAGTGAGTATTCACTTTTTATTTTTCTAATTTTTTTTTTTTTCCAAGACAGGGCATTGCTCTTTCATCCAGGCTGCAGCACAATGGCATGATCATGTCTCACTGCAGCCTTGACCTTTCAGGCTCAAGCAATCGTCCTATCTCAGCCTCCCAAGCAGCTAGGACTATAGGCATTCACCACCACACCTGGCTAAAATATATAATATATATGTGTATATACGTGTGTGTGCATATATATATATATTTCCTTTTTTGGAGACAGACTCTCACTCTGTTGTCCAGGCTTGGGTGTAGTGGTGCAATCTTGACTCACTGCATCCTTCGTCTCCCGGGTTCAAGCAATTCTCCTGCCTCAGCCTCCCAAGTAGCTGGGACTATAGGTGTGTGCCACACGCCTGGCTAATTTTTCGTTTTTTTTTTTTTTTTTTTTTTTTTGTAGTAGAGACGAGGTTTCACCATGTTAGACAGGATGTTCTTGATATCCTGACCTTGTGATCCACCCCCCTTGGCCTCCCAAAGTGCTGGGATTACAGGCATAACCCACCGTGCCTGGCCTACATACAGATACATTTTTTAAGGTAGTGATGGGATCTCACCATGTTGCCTAGGCTGGTCTTGAACTCCTGGGCTCAGACGATCTTCCTGCCTTGGCCTCTTAAAGTGCTAGGAAATCTTTACTCTTTAGAATCTATAACTGTTTAGCAGTTTTAGATAGGTCGAGTTTTACTTGTCTGAGAGACAGCCAACTGTGCTTCAGATTGGAACTTGAGAGAGAGAGAAAGAGAGAGAGAGAGAATGGAAAATGCAGAGTAAGATTTAGGAAGGAGCAGATAACCTGGTGACCTCAGAAAATCAAATATCTAAACTTGTTCACACCTGCTACTTTGTTAGAGTGCCTCTAACAGGTCCCTGATGGAACTGTGGTGGTGTGTGCAAGAGTGTGTCTGGGTGCTGAGGTCCACTATTCTCCCCAGTATAGGTATGTGGTAAGATACCAATTATATACAGTAATGGCATATGGTAAGAGATCAATCATATACAGCCATGCGTGGAATGAGGATGTTTTGGTCAATGACAGAGTGCATATAAGATGGTGGTCCCCTAAGATTATAATATGGTCTTTTAATTGTACCTTTTCTGCATTTAGAGATGTTTAGATACACAAATACCATTGTGTTAGAATTGCCTACAGTATTCGGTACAGTAACATGCTGTATAGGTGTGTAGCCTAGGAGCAATAGGCTAATACCAAACAGCCTAGGTGTGTAGTAGGCTCTGACACTGTATAAGTACACTCTATGACGTTTACACAACCACAAAATCAGCTAACCATGCATTTCTCGTGTCCTCATCATTAAGCAACGGATGACCATATTTGAAATACATGGGTGGACCCATGATGTGTTTTTTTTTTTGTTTTGAGACAGAGTCTCTGTCACCCAGGCTGGAGTGCACTGGCCTGATCTTCACTCACTGCAACCTCCACCTCCCGGGTTCAAGCCATTCTCCTGCCTCAGCCTCCCGAGTAGCTGGGACTACAGGTGCACACCACCACGCCAGACTAATTTTTGTATTTTTAGTGGAGACAGGGTTTCACCATGTTGGCCAGGCTGGTCTCAAACTCCTGACCTCAAGTGATCTGCCCTCCTCGGCCTCCCAAAGTGCTGGGATTATAGGTGTGAGCCACCGTGCCTGGCCCCATGGCATATTTACTAATGAGTTTAAAATTTGGTAGGGGTCCCCCAGGGCTGAAATTCAACCTTGACTTTTTTCTTTTGCTAAGGTGCTTTTTTGAGAGACTTCCTCGAGCATCTTTCAGGTGAGAGAACAGTCTCACTGCACTGCCTGAATCCTTTTTCCCCCTTCACCGTGATTTTCTCTACTGATTCTCTCCGTGAGAGAGAAAGGGAGCAGCGTGAGACAACGCTGAACTTCTGCCCTGTGCCAGTCCTCCCACATCTCCTGGAAACCTCCCAGCAGGGCTTGAGGAAGATTATCATCACCTCCATATTACAGATATTATAACAAGAGAAATAACTAACATTGACTGCATGTTTATTATGTGTCAGGCACTATGCTGGGTGTTTTTCAAGCATCATCCCATTCGATTCTCACAGCAATATACTCTAAAGCTGAAACTATTGCTCTGGATGGGAAAATCCGAGGCTCAGAGAGGAGAGGTGTCACGTCCTAGGACACACAGCAAGTTATAAGAGCTGGCATTGGAACCCCGGTCTTTCTCATACAGAGGCTAAGCTGCCTCATCATTCATTTCTGGACGAACTAAGGGCTTTTCTCCGTGGAAATGGGGAGAAAGAAGATTCAATGGAGAAGCCTAACACTGATTCCCGCTCAAGACAAGTCCAGGCACTGGCGCATGGTGCCACAACTCAGTCTCCGACCCAGGCCTTTCCCTGCACTGGAGAAGCGGCGCGCATGCGCTCGGCCTCCCTCCCGGCCCCGCCCCGCGGGAAGCAACCGCTCCTTGCTTTCAGCTCTGGGGCTTGCGCACTACGTCCCCAGCCAGAGGCTCCTTCCCGGTCGGGGACTTCCGGAACGCCGGAGTGTGGTTCCGGGTCGTGTGCGGCTCAGGGTAATAGGGCTGCTGCTCGGCCGGCCGGCGGCGGCTAGCAGCAGGGGCATGAGGGCGAACCCGGGAAGCGGCAGCTGAGCGGGCCGGGAGGAGCGCCGGTCCCCGTGGATCCCGAGAGTGCAGAGCTCGGGGCAGGGGCCGGGAGGCGTGGGGGAGCCGGGCCCTCCCCTCAGGAACGTGTCCCGGGGCCGACCCGGCCCGTAGTGTGGAAGCAGCTTCAGGTAAAGGTTGCCCCAGCCGCCAGCTCCCTGCCCCAGCCGCCTGCTCCCCGCCAGCCCACCAGCTTGCCCACCTGGCGGCCCTCTCACCCCTCCGGTTTCGGCGCTGCCCAGCGGGCCGCCTGCCGGGCCCTTGTTCAGGTGGCCCGGGAGCATTCGTTTCGTGGCGGTTTCCAGAACTGGAGGCTGTCAGGAGTCTGAGGCGGGTGTGTAGTTTAGGGGAAAAGAAGCCAGCGGACCTGGTAGTGTGGGTGTGGGAGGTGCAGTTGACTCCGGCAGTTTCTGGTCCTGCACTTGGCAATATCTAGGTGCCCTGGTCTTCATAATGTGAAAATCAAGGTTTTCAAGCATTGACTGTGTGATCCCTGTTTCCTTGAGTCCCTTCCTCCCATCCCCCTTAAAGGGGTTAACAGCCTTACAGACTTTTCTAGCTACAGTGCTTCTGGAACTTTGATTCATTCTTTGTTTATGGGAGTGGCAAGGAGTCCTTTAGATTTGTTGAAGGCTGGGAAAAAGAGATTGTAGTGTAAACAAGAGTATGACTTTAACCAGAGACTCCCAAATTGACTCAGAAATTGGTTAAAACTTCCTTTTGAATGAATGAAAGTAACTTTGGAAGCCCACCACAGTACCTGGCACTGTGCAAAGCACCATGTTGTTATAAACCCAAATCGGCGAAGGTCAAAAGTTTCCCAGGTGTGAACAGTCAAATGGAGACACATTGGTTTAAAAAAAAAAGCAGCGTTCTCATTCTCTGACAAGCACAAGGGGCGGATCCGTAATGTTAAAACCCACCTGAGCAGAAGCCTAGATATGGGTTTTATTCCGTATATTTTATGAGGCCACACAAGGTGCCTAGTAAACACGGAAAGAGTTCTTGATGAAGCAATAATTGTGTTCATGTTTTTCAGTTGACACACCTCCGGAATTTGGGGCATGCTGGTAGCCCTTTCCCATTCATCTATATGCTCATGCCTACCTTCAACTGTGTCTCCCAGACTGCACTTACACCCCCTTACATCTGTGAATCTGGCTCCTGATTACCTTTCCAGTTCTGTCTGAAAAGGTCTCCTTCTTTAATTACCCCACCCTGGTCCATTACTCCAAATAAGTAGGATCTCTAATCTTTTTTGTTCTTTCCTATTCCACTGATTTTTGTAGAACATTCTCCCTACCCTGCCTAGGTTTCCCCTTTTCTCTTTCAATCTATTGAGACGCTTCCCACAGCTCAGCTGAGTTGGCCTCGCCGAACCAATCTGGGACAACCCCAGCTGGAAATGATTTTTCCTCTAGAATTCTATAAGCACTCATTTTTATCTACAATTATTTAACTTAGCAAATGTTTACTGAATATGTATATGTGTGTGTGTGTATGTATATATATGCCAGGTACCATGGTAGGCAGTGTAGAGATAAGTAAGAGTCAGTCTTTGCTTCCAGGGAGATCAATTTAGTGAAAGAGAGATAAGGGAAATGAATAATTCTAACACAGTGATAAGTACATTGTGTGAAAGTTCTTGTGATGGTGGTAGTGCGGGAGAGGAATGGGTTATTCTCCTTTGAGGGATGGGATGTGGCCAGGTAAGGCTTCATGATTTGAGGTAAACTAAACTTTGAGTATTTGGGTATTTTTTTTTTTTTTTTTTTGAGAAGGAGTCTCACTTTGTCGCCCAGGCTGGAGTGCAGTGGCACTATCTCGGCTCAGTGCAAGCTCCGCCTCCCGGGTTCATGCCATTCTCCTGCCTCAGCCTCCTAGTAGCTGGGACTACAGGCGCCCGCCACCACGCCCGGCTAATTTTTTGTATTTTTAGTAGAGACGGGGTTTCACCGTGTTAGCCAGGATGGTCTTAATCTCCTGACCTTGTGATCTGCCCGCCGCGGCCTCCCAAAGTGCTGGGATTACAGGCGTGAGCCACCGCGCCTGGCCTAGTATTTGGGTATTATATAGGGGTTTCTATTGTTTAATCGCTTTAACCTCAATTTACAGATTAGGAAGACCCAGAATAAACAGCTGTTAGGAGACAGAGCCAGGATTCAAACCCAGGTCTCTCTGATGCCTAAATCTGTTCTTTTTCCATTACATATCTTGCCTTTTTCTCACACCATCTCTCTCTTTATGCAAGTACATATTGAAACAAAAAGGTATATAGAACAAAACATTTGTATGTTAAAATGAATGGTACAGAGATCTTTTAAACGCAAAGACTGTGCTCTTCCAAGGCAAGGAGATGGCAGGTAGGTTAGCTCAGCTTTGAATATGAGCAGAGAAAACAGTCTGTAGAAAATAAGCATGGACTCTGGATTCAATTCCTGGTCCCTGTTTTTACAGGATATGTGACCTTTGGCACATAACCCCAAGCATCATTTTCTTCAACTAGGGGTTAGGTTAGGGAATAATATTGACCACATGGAGTGTTGTGAGTATTTATTGAACTAATGGGGATAAAGGGCCTGGTTTGTGGTAAAGTCCCCCAAAATAAATAGCTATAAGATACAAAGGTATAATGCTTGAGGCATGGTTTTAGAGTGGTGAATGAGTTTACAGCCTGAGTCAAGCAAGTCATTGCTTCTTTTAGCAGGGTACAAGGACATAAAGTTGGAGGGGCAGTAGTGGTCAGAGTCAGTGAGGGTTTGAATACCAGGCAAAGGAGGTAAATTCCAATTTCTGCTAATAACTTTTCCAGTTAATAAATACTTCGAGGATCTGTGATTCATTTCAGCAGTGCCAGGCAAAATGTTAGACCTTGGGGATACGAAAAGAAGTAAAATTGGGTCCCTATCCTGAGGTTGTTGACATTCTAGTGGAGGAGATGTGTGTGCGTGGGTGAACTATAATAAAGTACTGTGGGTTCTAAGGTAGAAGTCCCCAGGGGTACCCTAGAGCACTGAGAAGGGAACACTGATGATGGTAGGTAATAGGTAATGAGTACTTACTCTGCTAGCATGATGTTAAATGCTTTATCTCATTTTTTTTCTTGTGTGAGAAGGTGTTATTAGCATCCTGATTTTACAGATGAGGAAACTGGGGCACAGAGACCTTGAATAACTTCCTTGAGTTTTTGCTACTGGTAGATCTGTAAGATAGAGGGGATTATGTGCTGAACACTGGGATGTGCACTCTTCGTTACTGCACCATGTTGCTTGTTCTTTGTGATGTGGATGGGGTCCCTCTGGAAAGGCTTCAGAGAGAAACTCGCCCTTGAGCTGTAGCTTCGGTGTGCCAGTCACTGTGAGACAGGAGGGATCATGAGGAGTGGAAGTGGCCTTTGCACTAAAGGAGCTCGTAGCCTTATCTGTTACTTTAAATGTTTTTCTTTTTTGGCGGGGAAGCTTGTTTTGCTTATTGACTCAAACCTGAAGACTTCAGAAACTTTTGCATTGAGTGGATTTATATGATTCAGGCTAAGATAATTTGCTAGCAATCTGTTATTCTAATGTATAGGCCTTACTGTTAAGGACACAGTCGTAGATGTCAAATTATATGACAAGGACTTCTGTCACATTACTTTTTTTTTTTTTTTGAGACAGAGTCTTGCTGTATCACCCAGGGTGGAGTGCAGTGACATGATCTTGACTGACTGCAACCTCTGCTTCTTGGGTTCAAAACTAGGACTATAGGCAGGTGCCACCACGCCTGGCCAATTTTTGTGTTTTTAGTAGAGACGGGGTTTTGCCGTGTTGTCCAGGCTGGTGTCGAACTCCTGGCCTCAAGTGATCCGCCTGCCTTGGGCTCTCAAAGTGCTAAGATTACAGGCGTGAGCCACCATGCCTGGCCACATACATTTTTTCCCCATGGGAGGTGCCCTGACTTGTTTCTGTGAGTTTGAAGTTTTTGTGAAGTTTTTTTACTCAGAAGTCAGCATATTTCAGCTTGTGTTTAAGAGGCTTGGTGGTTAAATGTGTTACTTAAGAGTCACACAGGTAATGTGTGATAGAGCCACAAAAAACTGGCCAAAAAAGAGTAAACAAATCTTCATTAAATTATTATTATTGTTCTGTTTGAGCATCTTCCTCAGTGGTCTCCAAGTCCGTGCCTGTTATGTACTAGGATGAGTAGGCTGGGCCTTGATGAACTGGAGAGCGCAGGCCCAAACTAAAGGGGGCAGTTGCTGCTCAGCTCCACTTGCTTTTGCCATGTGAGGAAGTAGGCCCAGTGTCCTTGGATATTTTGATTTTTTTTGGAAAAGATGCTGGAAATCTGGATTTTAATGTATTCTTATTTATTTATTTAACTTTTAGAGACAGGATGTCGTTCTATCAGGCTAGAGTGCAGTTTCACAGTAATAGCTCACTACAGCCTTGAATTCCTGGTCTCAGGTGATCCTCCCACCTCTGCCTCCTCAGTAGCTGGGACTACAGGTGCATGCCACTATGTGTAACTAGTGTTTTTTTTTTTTTTTTTTTTTGAGACGGAGCCTCACTCTTGTTGCCCAGGCTGGAGTGCAGTGGCGTGACCTTGGCTTACTTCAACCTCTGCCTCCTGGGTTCAAACGATTCTTCTGCCTCAGCCTCCTGAGTTGCTGGCACTACAGGTGCGCATCACCACACCCAGCTAATTTTTGTATTTTTAGTAGAGATAGGGTTTTGCCGTGTTGGCCAGGCTGGTCTTGAACTCCTGACCTCAAGTGATGTGCCTGCCTCGGGCTCTCCAAGTGCTGGGATTACAGGGGTGAGCCACTCTGCCTGGCCGTGTACTAGCTAGTTGTTTTGTGTGTGTGTGTGTGTGTGTGTGTGTGTGTGAAGGAGTTTTGCTCTTGTTGCCCAGGCTGGAGTGCAATGGTGGGACCTCGACTCACCGCAACCTCCACCTCCTGGGTTCAAGCAATCCTCCTGCCTCAGCCTCCTGAGTAGCTGAGATTACAGGCATGCACCACTTTGCCTGGCTAATTTTGTATTTTTAGTAGAGACAGGGTTTCTCCATGTTAGTCAGGCTGGTCTCGAACTCCTAACCTCAGGTGATCCACCTGCCTTGGCCTCCCAAAGTGCTAGGATTACAGGCGTGAACCACTGCGCCTGAGCTAGTTTTTAAAAAAATTTTTGTAGAGACGGTGTCTATGTTGCCTAGGCTGGTGTCAAACTCCTGCCTTCAAACAATACTCCTGCCACGGCCTCCCAAATTGTTGGGATTACAGGTGTGAGCCACTGCATGTGGTGGATTTTAATGTAGTTAGTTTAAAAATTTGCCATTAAAAATTATGTTGATCAAAACATATTTGCAGGCTGAGTGTAATTCTAGGCTGCCTGATTGTGAACTCCAACCTACCTGGCTGCTGAAATTCTGGTACCTGGTGTTCAGAGCAAGAAGTACCAATACAGTGTTTTGCTTATTGATTAGAAATCTCATGGTAAATTGCCAGTGTGAGGGGGCATTGTAGCTTGCCCTGATGCTTTTGGAGAGTGGCAAGGTGAATGCTTTTATTGTATAATCAGGCTAAAGTATAGATTTGGCTGGTGAGATGACCTTATAATACTTCTGTTTTGTGCTGTTAGCACTTTAAATGCTACCAGATTTCTTGTCTCTTGGCCCTCTCCACAATAGTATAAAGTGGTCTTGTAAATTTGTTAAATGCTCTTGTATACCTTATTTTCTTTAGTCTTCATAGTCCTATGAGATGGGTAGTATTACAAAGGGGGTAATCATCACCTCTTGAGATGAAGAAATTGGCACCCAGTGAATCGCAATTTAGTAGAAAGTGCGGTTGACTAGAGAGGGACCTGCATCCTGAATGTGCTGATACCACTAACAGCCTTTGGAGTTTGGTCATATCACTTACAAATCCTTGGCTCTTTCTTCCTTTTTGGATAAATAATGAGGAGTGTAATTCAAGTCTTGCTGAAATTCAATTCATAGTATCCTATACTTGAGTATACTTTTATGAATATACTTTTATTATTGATGCAAAGTGTACTGAATGTGTAAAACTTCAAAAAAAAGATAACATTTTCCAGTTCCCTATGGACTCATTTTAAGGAACTGTGTTACAAATAAGTACCATTTCAGCAGAGAAATTGGTAGAAAATTGAAGGAATGGTTTTCTTTTCAGGATGCCAAGCTTTCTGTTTCTAATTGATATGCTTAAAGTCACACAACTGATTACTGGCAGACTCCAGTGGAGGTGACTCAAATCTAAAACGCTGCCCCTCCTGTCTTGCTGGCAGGTCAGGAACCACTGCTCAGCTCTTCATCTATTCTTTATTCATTACTTCCTCTGGGAAAGGCCCTTGATGGGCCAGGTGCTCCCCCAATGCATGCAGTGCCTATTGACTATATATACTCAAGATTGAAAGAGGGCATAGAGATAACCCAGCACAGTGAGAGAAATATGGTCAGGGAGTTCCCAGCCCAAGAGTTTAATTTATTTTTATTTTAATACCCAGCTTCCACAAGGCAAAAATTGAAGAAATACTGGTCTTGTAGATACTTGTTTTCATTCTTACTCTGTTGTATAAGGAAATAACATAGCATATAAAAACAAAGAGAATAAATCCTGAGCAGTCATTCAAAATTTATTAACTCTAGTTGGCAGCAGTCTAGATATGTTGGGGAAATGGGTTTAATATAGGCAACACAAAATTTGGACTGAAAGTAGAATACAGTTTTATGTAATTGAAGGTGAGAAAAATGGGAGAAACCACTTAAAAAACAAACCTGAAATTCTAGAAAGAACAAAAAGGTATTAGAATAACTATTGGGATTAAGTTACAGTAATTGCTTGTGAAATAAGTGGAATATTATGTCACATTTATGCCTAAATATATGCAGTGTTAGATTCTTAATATCCTATACTTGAGTATACTTTTATGAATATACTTTTATTATTGATGCAAAGCGTACTGAATGTGTAAAACTTCAAAAAATAACATTTTCCACTTCCCTATGGACTCATTTTTAGGTACTGTGTTATAAATAAGTACCATTTCAGCAGAGAAATTGGTAGAAAATTGTTTGAAGGAATGGTTTTCTTTGGAAAATAAAGCAAATATTTAATCTGAACTTTGGTTACTGACATAAAGGAGACTAATGAAGAACTGAAATGCAGACTTGAATTTTAAGCAGTGTGATGTGGGGCTTTGGGCAGACCCACTTGGATTTGATTATTGGCTTTGTGAGTCTGTAAGCTGGACAGTCTGCAAAATGGGGACAGTAATGCCAATCTCACATAGTTCTTAGTGAGGACTAAATGAAACAGTATATGTAAGTACCTAGTAAGTACTGTGATGCTTCTGGAGAGATGCAGGTCCAGGCTGAGCATCCCTACTCATAATATTCAAAATCTGGGTCAGGTGTGCTGGCTCACACCTGTAATCTCAGCACTTTTGGGAGGCCAAGATGAACGGATCGCTTGAGCTTGGGAGTTCAAGAGCAGCCTGGGCAAAATAATGAAACCCTGTCTCTACAAAAAAATTAGCCAAGCATGGTGGTGCGCATCTGTAGTTCCAGGCTGAGGTGGGAGGATTGCTTGAGCCCGGGGGGCTGAGGCTGCAGTGAGCCATGATCGTACACTGTACTCCAGCCTGGGCAACAGAGCAAGACTGTCTAAAATATATATATACACACACACACACACACACACACACACACACACACACGTATGTATAAAAGTAAAAAATCCTTCAAAATTAGAAACTTTTTGAACCAACATGATGCTACAAGTGGAAAATTCGACACCTGACCTCATGTGACAGGTTGCAGTTAAAACTTTACTTCATGCACAAAATTATTAAAAATATTGGCTGAGTGAGGTGGCTCATAACCAGTAATCCTGGGAGACCAAAGTGAGAGGATTGCTTGAGTTCAGGAGTTAGAGACCAGCCTGGGCAACACAGCAAGACCTCGTCTCTACTAAAAATCAAAACAATTAGCTTGGTGTGGTGGTGTGTGCCTGTATTCCCAGCTACTTGGGAGGCCGAGGCAGGAGGATTGTTCGAGCCTGAGGTGTCAAGGCTACAGTGAGCCATGATTGTGCTCCTGTACTCCAGCGTGGATGACAGAGGGAAACCCTACCTCAAAAAAGAAAAAAAAAAATTGTATAAAATTACCTTCAGGCTATGTGTGTAAAGTGTATATGAAACATAAGTGAATCGCATGTTTAGACTTGGATCTCATCCCCAAGATACTGCATGATATATATGAAAATATTCCAAAATTCAAAGAAAATCCAGAATCTGAAACACTTCTGGTTCCAAGCATTTTAGATAAGGGATACCAACCTCTACTGGCATTCAGGGCATAAGACATTCAGGATGTTAATATGGTGTAATAAGCAATGATTTCATGGAGTGGTTGTAAAAGAGTGAAACTCATTTTCAAGTCTGGATCATGAAATTTGTTAATTTCTGGTTGTGTTTTGTAAATTAGTGCACCTACCTACTGTATTGAGAGAAGGACTTCAGGATGCTGTTTTTAAGCTATTATATGAATTGATCTGTTGAGTAACAAGAAACACTTCCAAGTGTTTATATTATCTTTTTTGTGCCTATAACTGCCCTTTGTTAGAAAAGGGATATTATGTTATCCCTGTCCCCATTTTACAAATGCTGAAGCTGAAGCTTAGAGAAGTAATGTAATTATTAACAAAAATATAGAGTTACCGGGCTGCATGCGGTGGCTTATCCTGTAATCCTAGCCCTTTGGGAGGCTGAGGTTGGATCACCTGAGGTCAGGAGTTCGAGACCAGCCTGGCCAACATGGCTAAACCCTATCTCTAGTAAAAATACAAAAATTTGCCAGACGTGGCACACACATGCCCGTAGTCCCAGTTTTCAGGAGGCTGAGGCAGGAGAATTGCTCGAACCTGGGAGGCGGAGGTTGCCATGAGCCAAGATCGTGCCATTACACTCCAGCCTGGGCGACAAGAGTGAAACTCCGTCTCAAAAAAACAAAACAAAACAAAAAATATATATATATATTTAGTATATATATTTAGTGTATATATATATTTAGTATATATATTTAGTATATATGTATATATTTAGTGTATAAATATAGAGAGTGTGTATATAGAGAGAGAGAGAGCGCGCGTGCATGCGCAAGTGGCAAAACTAGGACTTGACCTTTGTTTAGACTCAGAGTACTGAAAAGCACTATTAATTTGTTTTTTTTTTTTTTTTTTTTTGGTCACTTTTCCATGCTGCTCTAGATTTGGATGTTGGAACTGGCCCTGTCTTGGGACTGTCATTAACTATGGCCCTTTGCCTTCATTTAAACTTAATGTTTACAAAAAGTTGTTATTGATTATGTTGTGAGAGTATTTGATTATAGGTATAATGTTATGATATGAAGCTTAAGGATTTAATGAAAATACTAATACTCACTGATAATAAAGATTGGTGGTAAGATGGTTACTCATATTGATAGTGGGAATGTAAATTAGTAAAACTTCTGGAAAGCACTTTGGCAGTATTTATTACAAGCTTTAAAAAAAAGTTATGCATGCCTTTTGAGCTTGTAATTCCATTTCTAGGACTCTTTATTAAAGAAATCAGAGATGTTGAAAGATATTCATGTTCAAAGATGTTCACTGCAGCATTTATAGCAAAAATTAGAACCTTAAGGTTCAATAAAAATTAGAGAAATCATGGAAAATTCATAGAATGGAACTAATATACAGTCATCTTAGATGTTGCAGAAGAATTTTAGTGACATACTAATATGCTAACCATAATAAGTGAAAAAAGGATATGACATTCTATAAAGTATGGTCCCAATTATGTCAAACATGTATGCAGAGAAAAGAAATAGGTGGGCTGGGCGTGGTGGCTCACGCCTGTAATCCCAGCACTTTGGGAGGCCGAGGTGGGCAGATCACGAGGTCAGGAGATTAAGACCATCCTGGCTAACACGGTGAAACCCCGTCTCTACTAAAAAATACAAAAAATTAGCCAGGTGTGGTGGCAGGCGCCTGTAGTCCCAGCTACTCAGGAGGCTGAGGTAGGAGAATGGCGTGAACCCAGGAGGCGGAGCTTGCAGTGAGCCCAGATAGTGCCACTGCACTCCAGCCTGGGCGACAGAGCGAGACTCCATCTCAAAAAAAAAAAAAAAAAAGACATAGGTGGTGAGATTATAAGACTTTATATTTTTCTCAGTTTTAGAAATGTTCTTTGATCAATTATTTTAAAATAAATCATAGTTTAAAATGGATATTGACAAGTATGAGTACAGTCAGTGACCATCATTTTAACCAGTAGTTTTCACTAATGCAGGTGATTGTGAAGTTATAAATGGATTGTATTTTCAAGATAGTTTTCACTTCATTTATTTTGTACTTAGAACAAGGTTTCATATGTCCTGACATAAATGATGTTACTATTCCCAGGTAAGCCTTCTTTTCCCCCAAAAGTCCGATTTAAGACAGTATTCTGGAAGAAGAGCTGTATTCGTATTGGTGGTATCATTGTCCCAGTGCTACCACCACCTCTTCAGTGGCCACGGGTGCAGTGAGTAGGCCTGTGACAGCTCTGTGTTTACTTTCAGAGGGGAGTCCACTCCTGTCTGTGGAGTTGAGGTTGGCATTTGGTAGACAGAGATTGTGAGTTGAATGCTTACATATTGGGAAGTGATTTTTTGGTATGGAAAATTATAAGTGTTAAAAAGATAAACTGAGGCATAAGATTTTAGAATTTATTTGCACAAACAGCAGTTCATGAATTGGGCAGCTTCAAATCAGAAGTGATTCAGGGGCTCCATTGAGGGAAAGTAAGCGGGGAAGCTTTTGTAGGAAGACCGTGGAAGTAAAACAAAGAAAAGATTTGATTGGTTAGTTTTACAGTTGATCACTACCATTGGAAAGTCCCCAGTTATATAGGTTTGTTGGCTGCTTCTGACTAGATAAGCTTAAGTTTTTTTTTTTCATGTATGCATTTATAAAACATATCTCAGGTTTTGCTTATGTTTGCAAATAAAACAAGGTTAAGGTCATTTATAAGGCCTAACTAGTTTTGTCTGCTCGAATTTTTCAGGCCAGGTCTGATTTTTTGTTTTGTTTTGTTGTTGTTTTATTTGTTTTTTTTATTTTTATTTTTATTATTGTTTTGAGACAGGGTTTTTGCTCTGTTGCCCAGGCTGGAGTGCAGTGGCATGATCACGGCTCATTGCAGCCTCAACTTCCGGACTCAAGCAATCCTCCCACCTCAGCCTCCCCAGTAGCCGGGACTACAGGCATGCACTACCATGGCCTCCCAAAGTGTTGGGATTGTAGACCTGAACCACTGCCCCTGGACAGGCCTGTTCTGTTTTAATTTATTTTAACAAATGTAAATATCTGTCTCACTTTTTTTATTTTGTGAGAAAAAGATTGAAGATCAAATTTGTTTGGATTTCAATTTTTCTGATAGCAGTAGTTAGTAAAAATATGAGTGTTAAAATATGATGAATTGTTGCCTTTTACTCTTTTCTAATTATCATATACTTTATAATTGAAATAGTTTCAAGCTGGGCGCAGTAATCCCAACACTTTGGCAGGCTGAGGCAGGCGGATCACCTGAGGTTGGGAGTTCGAGACCAGCCTGACCAACATGTAGAAATCCTGTCTCACCTAAAAATACAAAATTAGCCGGATGTGATGGCACATGCCTGTGATCCCAGCTATAGGCAGGAGAAGCACTTGAACCCGAGAGGCAGAGGTTGCAGTGAGCCAAGATTGCGCTATGGCACTCAAGGCTGGGCAACAACTGTGAAACTCCATCTCAAAAAAAAAAGAAAAGAAATAGTTTCAGCTTGTACAGTTAAGCATTATGGCCGGTTAGGTTTGTTTTTTTCAAATGTGCATACTGATTCTCTTATGTACAATATAAAAATGTGCATACTGATTCTCTTATGTACAATGCAAAAAATTTACCGAAGTATTTGAGCATGTTTAAATTAGGAAAATATCAGGCAAGATGTTTCTTTTGTAAACTGCTTCTGTCCAAAGCATTCTGTATATTATCAGAATGAAAAATGACAGCACTTTGTCATCTGTTCAAATTGATATTGCACTCTTTGCAATGACAGCTGAAAAGGCCCACAGGTGCCATATAAAGAGGTGACCATGTTGTCATATTTCATTTCGGCATCCCTCTGCAAAGCCATAATTACCTAATTAGGTTGTTAATTAGGAGATTAGCATTTCACTGTATTGATAGAATGCTCTTTACCGGTGTGGGGCGAGATACAGATTTGTCTGCTCTAATTTATAATCTCTGCCTGTTTTGTGCTTATTTATTTGCTTAAGATGCTGGTATGGGGCAATTCTCAGTTTACCTGAGAAACAGTTTACAAGCTAAGGAAGCTTTGATCACTGGATTAAAGTTGCTGAGTTAAAATATGGACACATCCCCAAAATTAAAATAAAAATTCCAAGTTGGTATAACTTGTATTATTGTTAACACAGACAACAAACACAGTAAGAATTCACATTGTTGGTATAAAAAAATTCAAAAGACGAAAACTTAAGTCTGAACTGTGATAGGGATTTATCTGTCCTAAACTAGGCAAAATAAATAAATAAATAAATAATCTTCAATGACAGACCTCTGTCATTGGGACTTATAAGAATATGTTAAATGTTTTGAACATATTTAAGAAACTGAAGCTTGGTTAATAACTTCAGAACAAATATATTGAGTCTTCAGTTTAGACTTTCTTAGATAGTCATGCGTCAGGGTTTATTTCATTTGTACCTTCTGTCCATTAGTCTGTGCTTGGAACATTCTTTTCCCACAGTCTTTGCAGTGTTGAGTGCTTATGGAATTTGAAGTATTTCACAATAACCTTCACTTGGTGAGCTATTTGGAGTAAGCACAGTTTCTATAAAGTGTGTCTAACATTCTTTTGGGAGAGAGGGGCAGGGAAAATGATTTCCATGTATTTTCTCTGTAGCGTTTGTAATTTGCATTATGCATACTTTTCTGCCTTTTTTAGTTACAGAAATTAGGAGTTTCAGAACAATGTTAAGAGCACCATTCCCACTGAGGTAGTAGTTTAGCTTCTTTTGATCGTATTGGTATTGGCATTCAAATTGTAGTAAATGCATGTGTGCGTAAGTCCTTTTTCCCTACAGTTATGAAGAATTGCATTTGTTTTATAGCTGTAATTTTCTTAAAACTTTTTTTTTTTTTTTAATGGAGTCTTGCTCTGTTTCCCAGGCTGCAGTGCCATGGCACCATCCTGGCTTACTGAAACCTCTGCCTCCCGAGTTCAAGCAGTTCTCCTGCCTCAACCTCCCAAGTAGCTGAGATTATAGGTGTGCACCACCACACCTGGTTGATTTTTGTATTTTACTAAAGACAGAGTTTCACCATGTTGCCAGGCTGGTCTCGAACTCCTGACCTCAGGCGATCTACCTGCCTCAGCCTCCCAAAGTGCTGGGATTACAAGTGTGAGCCACTGTGCCCAAGTTGAAAAAATTTTAAAAATTAAAAAAAATGTTTAATACAAATAATAGAGAAGGGATCTTGCTATAGTGCCCAGGCTAGTCTTGAACTCCTGGGCTCAAGGGATCTTCCTCCTCTGCCTCCCAAAGTGCTGGGTTTACAGGTGTGAGCCCCTATGCCTGGCCAATTATATACACACACACACACACACACACACACACACACATATATATAAATAAAATAATTATTTTTTTTTTGAGGTGGAATTTCGCTCTTGTTGCCCAAGCTGGAGTGCAATGGCATGATCTCGGCTCACTGCAACCTCCGCCTCCTGGGTTCAAGTGATTCTTCTGCCTCAGCTGCCCGAGTATCTGGGATTACAGGCGCGTGCTACCACACTTGGCTAATTTTTTGTATTTTTAGTAGAGACAGGGTTTCACCATGTTGGCCAGGCTGGTCTCGAAATCCTGACCTCAGGTGATATGCCTGCCTTGGCCTCCCAAAATGCTGGAATTACAGGTGTGAGCCACCGTGCCTGGCCTGTTTTCTTAATATAAAAATATTTTTGGGCCGGGTGTGGTGGCTCATGCCTGTAATCCCAGCACTTTGGGAGGCCGAGGTGGGTGGATCACCTGAGGTCAGGAGTTCTAGACCAGCCTGGCCAATATTGTGAAGCCCTGTTTCTACTAAAAATACAAAAATTAGCTGGGTGTAATCCCAGCTACTTGGGAGACTAAGGCAAGAGAATCGCTTGAACCCGGGAGGCAGAGGTTGCAGTGAGCCTAGATCGCGCCACTGCACTCCAGCCTAGGTGACAGAGCGAGACTCTGGCTCAAAAAAAAAAAAGAAGAAGCCTGGGTTCTGTGGCTCATGCTGTAATCCTAGCACTTTGGGAGGCTGCAAATGGATCACTTGAGGTGAAGAGTTCGAAACCAGCCTGGCCAACATGGTGAAACCCCATCTCTACTAAAAATTCAAAAATTAGCCGAGCTGTGGTAACGTGTGCCTGTAATTCCAGCTACTTTGGAAGACTGGAGAATTGTTTGAACACCTGGGAGGCAGAGATTGCAGTGGGCTGAGATTGCACCACTGCACTCCAGCCTGGGTAACAGAGTGAGACTCTGTCTCAAAAAAAAATATATATGTGTGTATGTGTGTGTGTGTGTATGTGTGTGTATACACACACCTATATATGTAAAAGTTCTCATTAGCTTAGCTTTTTGCTTAATTGTAATCATTTTATTCAATCAATATATACTGAATCTGTATTAGTCACTAGTCATATGTGTGGGAATTGACCAATGAAATCTACAGACATGGTCCCTGCTCTTATGAACTTGCATTCTAGAAAGGGAAAGGACAGCCTAGGTGGAGAAGTAGAACCTAACTTGAAGCGTTATAGTAATGAGAGTCAAGGTGAGTATGGAGGAGTGTCTACTTGGACTTGATAAAGTGAAATCTTCCTGGGGCAGGAGACGTCTAAGTGTGAAGGAAAAAGAGATGTCTAAGCCAGGTGACAAGACAGATAAAATTTCAGAGAGAAGAAGTGTATGTTCAAAAGTTGAAGAAAACCAAGTTCACTGAGGCCGGAGTAGAAAGAACTGATGGGATATGTGGGAAATGGGGCTGCAGATGTAGGCAAGGCTTGGTCATGTTAAGGAGTTGGGAGAGTCATTGAAAGATTTTAAGACAAGTTAGGAAACAATTGCAGTAGCCTAGGTGTGAGACATGGTGACTTGGATTAGTGTTTCTGTTTCTTTGTTTTTTTAAGAGACAGGGTCTCACTCTGTCACCCAGGTTGGAATGTGGTGGTGTGATCACAGCTCACTGCAGCCTTGACTTCCTGGCCTCGAGCAGTTCTCTTACCTCAGAGGTAAGAGTAGCTAGGACTACAGGCAGGCGCCACTGCTCCTAGTGAATTTAAAAAAGTTTTTGGTACAGACAGAGTCTGCCCAGGCTGCTCATGAACTCCTGGTCTCAAGTGATCCTTTTGCTGTGACCCTCCAAAGCACTGGGATTATAGGTGTGAACCACTGCACCCAGCTGAATTAGGTTATTGAGATGAAGAGACGTGGATAAAATCTAAGGAGAGAGAAGTTAGGATGCACAGGATGGGTAACTAAATGGCTCTGGGCTTCATAAAAGGGAGCCAAGGATCCTGGCTTGGACATTCTATATGTTTTCTAATTTTATGTAAGTTTGAGAATATGTGTTTAAGTACATCATAGATAAGGGTTCCAGGAGTCTTATTTTCCAAAAAGAAAGTAAGACCCCACAATATATACTACTAGCGACTAGTTTTCTTTTATGTGAATTGGGAAGGATACGAACACTGGAGTGTCACTTTGGGGCCCTACGATGGAACAGTAGTTTTGTGAGGTAATGAGAAAAACTGAGGCTCAGATAAATGTGACCTTCCCAATTTTCTCAGCAACTAAGTGCTGGAATTGGGAGCATACCCAGCTGCCATGTCATGTTGCCTTTCTTGGTTTATCTCCTTCAGTTTGTTTATTCCAAAGTGAAGAGAATTAACTCTCCAAGTACCAGTAGCTCGGTAGGCTGCTGACAGAGGTATTGTGTTAGTGGTGGCTTCTCAGGCAGATCCCCGGGTGTGGATTAGAGTGTTGTCTGGTACTCTGGTAGGAGAAGCTGCTCCAGTGTGTGGGGGTTTGCTTCAGCAAAGCCACAAGTTCTGATGGGATTTCTGGTACTAGGATTAACCTCCTTCAACTAGAAATGTAGGTTAGCCACCTTTACACAGGTCACCAAGGTATATGACAGTTCTCTTTCCCCCAGAAGACTTGGAAACTCCCATTTTTGCATGAGGAATTTGATGTCTATTTGATATAATCAACTGATATTACAGATTGTTTAAAAATTTTTGTTTACTGTTGCCAATTCTACTTCTTAGGTACTTTGTTGGTATCCTTGTGTTGGAATCACCTGAATTAGAAGAAATCTAGGATGTAGCATGGATTCTAGCCTTCCTGTGTTTCTATCCCCTTTCTTTTTAAAAAATTGAGATATAATTCGAATACCATAAAATTCACACCTCTAAAATGTACAATTTAATGGTTCTTAGGATATTCACAAAGTTGTATAACTGTCACTATTAACTAATTCCAGAACATTTTTGTCACCTCAGAAATAAATCTCATATTCATTAACAGTCACTCCACTTTTCCTCCTCCTGCTGCTGGAACCATTAATCTACTTTCTGTCTCTATGGATTTGCCTATTCCGAACCTTTCGTATACAAGGAATTACACAGTTTGTGGCCTTTGATGTAGTGTAATATTTTCAAGGTTCATCTATGTTGTAGCGTGGATCAGTACTTCATTCCTTTTTGTTGCCAAATAATATTCCATTGTATGTCTGTACCACATTTTGTTTATATGTTGATCAGTTGATGGACATTTGGGTTATTTCTACCTTTTGGCTATTATGAATACTACTGTGAACATTTGTATACAAATTTCCATGTGAACATATGTTTTTAGTTCTCTTGGGTATATTCCTAGGAGTGGAGTTGCTGGGTCATATGGTAACGCTCTGTTTAACATTTTGAGAAACTGCCAAGCTGTTTTTCAAAGCAGCTGCATTATTTTACATTTTCTTCAACAATATATAAGGTCAGCCTCCTTTCTGATTCTCTCCTCAGGTTCTGTATTTCTCTGCTCTGGGCTGGAAGCAGCTCTAGGTCTAGGAATTCCACAAGCCTTTTGTTTAAATAGGTGGGAAATTATCTATTTTTCTCTGTTCAGCCAGGTTCATTTTACAAGCATGTGTGTACCAGGCATATGCATTGGGCATTAGTGATAGGAAATCCAATGCCCTTTCTACTCAAGGACTTTACAGTCCAGCAGTGGAACTTCTTACTAGGAAATGTGAGGTGAGGGGGAAAGCCAATGAAGAACGTAATAGCTTATAAATTCATGAGTTTACACAGCAT
This sequence comes from Papio anubis, assembly GCF_008728515.1. Taxonomy (NCBI): domain Eukaryota; kingdom Metazoa; phylum Chordata; class Mammalia; order Primates; family Cercopithecidae; genus Papio; species Papio anubis. The sequence continues at coordinate 95,095,287 of NC_044988.1, read as the reverse complement.
GGATAGCTAACTTCAGGATCTAGCCAAAGATTGACTTTTTTTTCCCCCCCCCAACTTCTGTTTTTTCTTTTTTCTTCAGGCTACCCTTTAACTATTGCTGTTCCTTGGTTTTATCCCTAGGTTACTATTCTTACGTATTTTCCCTGGGCAAAATTCACAGCTATGGATTTACCTGTCACTTACATGTTGATGTCTCCCAAGTTTGCTCAGACCTTTCTCCTGGGCTCTCAGGTTTGTGTTTTGATGGATCTCTATTTGGGTAATCCTTAGACAACTGAAGCCCACTCATTGTGTCTGAAACATAACTACTCATCTCCCCACTACCTGATAATCTGTTTTTGCTTTTGAGTTTGTAGTTTTATTTGTTGGCACTATCACACAAGCCATAAACTTCCCCCTTCTTAATCCTCCACATTCACTCGGTCACCAAGTTCTACAAGTTTTTTTTGTTTATTTGTTTGTTTTTTGAGACGGAGTCTCGCTCTGTCGCCCAGGCTGGAGTGCAGTGGCGCGATCTCAGCTCACTGCAAGCTCCGCCTCCCAGGTTCATGCCATTCTCCTGCCTCAGCCTCCCGACTAGCTGGGACTCCAGGCGCCCGCCCCATGCCCGGCTAATTTTTTGTATTTTTAGTAGAGATGGGGCTTCACCGTGTTAGCCAGGATGGTCTCCATCTCCTGACCTGGTGATCCGCCTGCCTCGGCCTCCCAAAGTGCTGGGATTACAGGCGTGAGCTACCACGCCTGGCCCATAGTACATTGTTATAGGCTCCTCTAGCATTGTTCTCATTCTTCTTCTTCTTTTTTTTTTTGAGATGGAGTCTCGCTCTGTCGCCCAGGCTGGAGTGCAGTGGTGTGATCATGGCTCACTGCAACCTCCACCTCCCTGGTTCAAGTGATTCTCGCGCCTCAGCTTCCCGAGTAGCTGGGATTACAGGCACCCACCACAACGCCCAGCTAATTTTTTGTAGAGCTGGGGTTTCACCATGTTGGCCAGGCTGGTCTTGAACTCCTAACCTCAGGTGACCTGCCCGCCTCAGCCTCCCAAAGTGCTGGGATTACAGGCGTGAGCCACCACGCCTGGCCTGTTCTTTATTGTGGCCATTTGTATACTTGTCTTTAACCCCTTGTTTGACTGTAAGCCTCTTGGGAATAGGGACTATGACTTAGCACTTTATACACCTAAACCTCAGCATGTAGTATGTATTCATGCTTATTGAATGAACTGATAAGTCTCTGTATACCCATACTTAGACTTGTGTGTGAGGAGTGGAGTAAGAAGATTAAGATGAAGTGAGCTTAAGCTGGAAATGTGAGACAGCATATTGTAATGATTGGGAGCAGGATTCTGGAGCCAGGCTATCCTGACTCCACCTCTTACTAGTTGCGTGGCCTTGGACAAGTTTGTGCCTAAGTTTACTGATTTATAGAACATGAAGAATAATAGAATATACCTCATAGCTTTGTGAATGGCAAAAGTGCCTTTATTTTGTTTTTAAGAGATGAGGGTCTTATGGCCGGCTAATTTTTGTATTTTTTTGTGGAGATGGGGTTTTGCCATGTTGCCCAGGCTGGTTTTGAATTCCTGAGCTCAAGCGATCCACCCACCTCTGCCTCCCAAAGTGTTGAGATTACAGGAGTGAGCCACCATGTCTGGGCTGAGAATTGATTATTCTATTTAAATTGTATGTTGTGGATCATTCCCACCCTAATTATAGTATTATAAGCAGAATGAAGCCAGTTCTGTTACATTATCCTCATGTTTGGTACACCGTGGTGATTTTAAAAATGAGGTAGTCTAGTTGGGCATGGTGGTTCATGCCTGTAATCCCCGTACTTTGGGAGGCCGAGGCTGGCAAATCACCTGAGTTCAGGAGTTCAAGACCAGCTTGGCCAACATGGTGAAACCCGGTCTCTACTAAAAATACAAAAAACTAGCCGGGCAAGGTGGTGGGTGCCTGTAGTCCCAGCTACTCGGGAGGCTGAGGCAGGAGAATGGCGTAAACCCGGGAGGCGAAGCTTGCAGTGAGCTGAGATCCGGCCACTGCACTCCCGTCTGGGTGACAGAGCAAGACTCCGTCTCAAACAAACAAACAAACAAACAACAAAATTAGCAGGGTGTGGTGGTGGGCGGCTATAATCCCAGTTATTCAGGAGGCTGAGGTAGGAGAATCGCTTGAACCTGGGAGGTGGAGGTTGCAGTGAGCCGAGATTGCACCATTGTAATCTAGCCTGGACGACAAGAGCAAAACTCCGTCTCAAAAAAAAAAAAAAAAAGAGAAAAAAAATGAGGTAGTCTAGAAGGTTCTGAGAAAATACCTAGCAAAGTTAACACAGTTTTGTTAATAATAACAATAATAGCCATTATCATTTATTGAGATTATGAAAGCTCTATTCAAGTGAAAATACAAAGTACCATTCAAAGTTACATAAAAGTAGTTTGAGGATTATCTGCTGGTTTAGACTATCTCGTTGCTGTCTTCTCTTCATTAGGAGTTGAATTAATGAGTTTGACAGTTGACAGCTTATTTATTTTCCTTCCAAAAAGATATAGCTAGAATAGGAAAAGTCAGTAATATTGCATCTTAGATTTATATAGTGCTTTTTAGCTTTCTGTAAATATTCTTTTAAAAAAAACTTTTAAGAGACAGGGTCTCACTGTGTTGCCCAAGCTGAAGTGCAGTGGCTCAATCATGCTCACTGTAACCTTGAACTCGTGGGCTCAAGTGATTCTCCCATCTCAGCCTCCTGAGTAGATGGAACTACAGGTATGTGCCCCCATGCCTGGTTAATTAAAAAAAAATTTTTTTTTGTATAGGTGGGGTCTTGCTTTGTTGCCCAGGCTGGTCTCAAACTCCCAGCCTGAAGTGATTCTCCTGTCTCTGCCTCTCAAAATGCTGGGATTTACAGTCATGAGCCACTGTGCCCAGCCTCTATTTTGTTTTATAGTAGTATCACTGTGAAATGGATAATAGGACACATATTATGGCTATTTCACTGTAGAGGAAACAGAGTCAAAAGCACTGACTCTCCTAAAGTCATCCCATAGCTAGTCTCTTTAACAGTGACAAATGTTAACTAATCCATAGCAGATGTCACTAATCCATAGCCTGTGACAGCAATGTGGAATTCTAGATGTGGCAACCCACTGTGCATTTTTATAATCACATTTTTATTTTCTGTTAATATTAGTTTCTTTTATGATAACACTCTGAAGATAACTGTATTGTTTATTAATTTTAACTCTTGTAGTTATTGGAACCAATTTACATATATACTTGGATTAAAAAAAAAAAAAGATGGGCTGGGCGTGGTGGCTCAGGCCTGTAATCCCAGCACTTTGGGAGGCCGAGGCAGGTGGATCACCTGAGGTCAGGAGTTTGAGACCAGTCTCACCAACATGGTGAAACCCTGGCTCTACTAAACATAGAAAAATTAGCCGGCCGTGGTGGTGGCACCTGTAGTCCCAGCTACTGGAGAGGCTGAGGCAGGAGAATCACTTGAACCTGGGAGGTGGAGGTTGCAGTGAGCTGAGATCATGCCCATGCACCTCAGCCTGGGCGACAGAGCAAGACTCTGTCTCTCAAAAACAAAACAAAACAAAAAGAAAAACAAAACCAAAATTGGCAATAATGCCTGTTCAGATCAGTCAACGTGGTTTACCTTTGTAGAGAGTATACCGGCAGCATCTTGATACTATTACAATTCTTTGTCAAAAAAGAGATTCCTCGTGCCTCTGAGTTTGAACTATGGCACAGGTGTGGTAGAGGTAAAACATGCAATGAAATTCTGGTCGAGGGAAAACCATGTGAAGCAAAAACACCCAAAACCTTTTAGATGGGCTCCAGGATAAACCTTTCCCAGTCACATCCTCCTTTTCCTCCTGCACACTCCTGCACACAAGTGACTGGAATGGAATTTAAGAGCTAAAAGGCCCTTCATATAGTTCAGCCATGCTATTTAACAGATGTAAGAACAGATGAGGTTGAAAGAAGTCACTTGTACAAGGCTGTGTAGTTAGGTCCCTGAAATTTAGGTTTCCTGAGTGATGTTTGCAGTAAAGTGTGTTGCTTTTCTTTTTGTTTTTTTTTTTTTTGAGACAGAGTGTTGCCCAGGCTGGAGTGCAGTGGCGTCATCTCAGCTCACTGCAAGCTGTGCCTCCTGGGTTCACGCCATTCTCCTGCCTCAGCCTCCCGATTAGCTGGGACTACAGGTGCCCACCACCACGCCCGGCTAATTTTTTGTATTTTTAGTAGAGACGGGGTTTTACCGTGTTAGCCTGGATGGTCTCGATCTCCTGACCTTGTGATCCGTCCGCCTCAGCCTCCCAAAGTGGTGGGATTACAGGCGTGAGCCACTGCACCCGGCCCGTTCATTCATTAACATAGCAACCAGGGAGATCCTTTTAAATGTGAGATAGATCATTCACAATCCTCCAGTGACCCCTCATTTCACTTGGAGTAAAAGCTTAAGGCTTTAGGATGGCCTGTAAGGCCCTACAGACTCACCACACTGTTTCAGATCTTACCTACTACTTGCTTCTTGGCGGACTCCTTGCCACTCCTTGAGCAGTGTGAGGCATGTTCCGTTCTGCTTGGCAGACCTATGCCCTGGGGTGTCTACAGGGCTTGTTCTCTCACCTCCTTCAGGTGTTAAGTCAGATGTCACTTAAGTGAGGCATTCCTTGGCTATATTTACTGTTGCAGCTCATGGCTCCACCCAGCATTATCCATTTCTTTCTCTGTGCTATTTTTCTTCATGGCACTTCTAACTCACTATATAATTTACTTCTTTGTCCTGCCATGAGGGCAGGACTTTGCCTTCTCTGCTGTGTTTTCTGCATCTAGAACAATGCCTGGCACACAGTAGGCATTCAGTAAATATTTGTTGAATGAATAAAATCAACAAACACTTAGCGCCTTACTAACAGGCAATGTGCCGGGTTAATTATTTGGTAGAACTAGGAACAAAGTGCAGTAAAATGGCACGTGGAGCAGGCCGGGTGCAGTGGCTCACATCTCTAATCCTAACGCCCTGGGAGGCCGAGGGGGAGGATCGCTGGAATCCAGGAATTCAAGACCAGTCTGGGCAATGTAGTGAGACCCTGTCTCTGCAAAAAATTAGCTGGGCGTGGTAGTGCGTGCTTGTAGTCCCAGCTACCTGAGAGGCCAAGTTGGGAGGATCGCCTGAGCCTAGGAGGTTAAGGCTACCACTGAGTTGGATTTTGAATAATATGTTAGGAAGTAGTCAGGGGAAGAAGGGTGAAAAGGCTTCTTTGGCTCTCCTTAGGGTAGATTAAAATTTCAGAAAACAGAGTTGAACTTTTTTAGCCCTTAGAAGGTTTGAGCGTAGATTTTAGTAGCAAAGTTCTATAGTTTCAGTACAAACAAAACAGTTTTGAGGGAGTTGAAAATTGCCACAGATTTAGTGGCTTCAAACCCCACATTATTGTGGGGTTTTTCAAGCTTGGCATTATTCATATTAATATTTGGGGAGGTATAATTTTTTGTTGTGGATGCTGCCTTGTGCATTGTACCATGTTTACTAGCATCACTGGCATCTACCCACTGGCTACTAATAGCATCCATCTCTAGTTGTAACAACTGGAACTATCTCCAGATATTGATTGCTTAAATGTCTCCTGGGGAGAAAAACTGGCTTCCATTTGAACCATTACATTACTGTTGATGGGATCTTTAGCAAATTCACAAATGATTTGGGGAGATTTATATCTTAATGAAGTAACCATATTTGTGAATCTAAAATTGGGTAAAAAAATGTAAAATTATTGATTCCTTAAAAATGATACTCATATAACTCACTGTAATGATGATGGAAATAAAGTGCTATTAAAATAGGTTGGACTCTGGGTCATATAGAAGGGGTTGCCAAGGACGAGATACTTCTGTTGGACTTACAAGAATAAGATTTGTATTGCGGAAGGGCACACCTGAAGTAAAGGAGTATCATTACCAAAGGCCAGCACATATTCAGTGCAGTCCTGGAAGCTGCATGATGGGGAGGGAAGAGGTAGTGAAACTGCGTTTTAGAGAGCCTTATGTGTTATATGTGAAGGAGTATAGGCTTGTTTTCCTTCAGTATGCTGGATTCATTTTCTTTTGCTGCGTAACAAATTACCACAAACTTATCTGCTTAAAACGATATTAATTTATGATTTCACCATGAGTCAGGAGTCATGGCTTCAGCTGAGTTTTGTGTTCATGCTCTCCAAGGGATGAAATTAAGGTGTCAGCTGACTATAGCCTCATCTGGAGGCTCACTCAGGAAAGATCTTCCAAGGTCTCTCAGGTGGTAGTGGAATTCATTTGCTTGCGGTGATGTGACTGAGATGCTCCTTTTCGTGCTAGTGGTTGGCCAGGACCATTTTCAGCTGCTAGAGGCTGCTCTCAGGTCCTTGCCATGTGTAGTTCCATAACATAGCTGTTTATTTCTTCAAGGCCAGCAAGAAGATCTCTCTGGCTTAGAATCACTCTCTTCAGTTGGCTAAGATGGAGTCTTATATAATGGAAAGTAATCAAGGAAGTGACTGTCCCATCACCCTTGCCATGTTTTATTGGCTGGAAAGAAGCAAGTGAGATTCCACCCACACTCAAGGGGAGGGGAAAACAGAAAGGGGCAGGAATTTAAGCTGGGCACAGTGGCTCATGCCTGTAATGCCAGCACTTTGGGAGGCTGAGGTGGGTGGATCGCCTGAGGTCAGGAGTTTGAGACCAGCCTGCCCAACATAGTGAAACCCCATCTCTACTAAAAATACAAAAAATTAGCTGGGCTTGGTGGTGGTGGGCACCTGTAATCCCAGCTACTAGGGAGACTGAAGCAGGAGAATCGCTTGAACCTGGGAGGCAGAGGTTGCAGTGAGCTGAGATCATGCCATTGCACTCCAGCCTGGGCAACAAGAGCAAAACTCCGTCTCAAAAAAAAAAAAAAAAAAGAATTTAAAATTCTATCTACTGGGTCCACCCTCAGAAGATCCATGAAGGCAGTGGCCAAAAGTCTTTATTTTTGCTCAGCAATGTATCTTTGGTGCCCAGCATGTAGTAAGTGCCTTATAGATACTTGTCAAATGAATGAAACCAGTGAATGAATATTTGATAGACACTTGAGTGCTATTTACAGCTTAAGCTCCTAAACCGGTAATTTCACGTTGAGAAACAGTCTAGTTGCTTTGGCATTATTTATATTCTTCACTTTAGGTAAAACTAGTAAACATTTTGACCTGAGATCTTAAAGTAAAACCTAAAATTGTTTATTTTCACAAGTGTCAATCAAATCTATTATGTCAGAGAGACAACACCCATTGGAAAAATAATTTAGGGGCTACATTGTACCAAACTGGCAGAGTTCTTGTAACAGCTGGAAATGTTGGCAGGTTTGAAGTTTTGGGGGTGGTGAGTGGTTAGGTTGTTTGAAGTTTCACAGCTATTGCTAGCACATAAACATTATTTCAAAACACTTTGAAAATACAGATTGTTTTATAACAGCTGAATAACAATATTTTATTCTAACTTGTGCTTAGAACTTTATAGTTTATTGTGGTTTATACTTAACAGTTCTTCAACCTTATAGGAAACATCTTTTGAATATAATTTAGGGTTTTGAGTCCGTTGATAAAGTGCCATTTTATCTGTACAAAATGACATTTCTGACACCAAAGTCTCTGTTTTTCCACTAGATCCGTGCTGTTCAACTGGGGTTAAGAGAGTCCTAGGGTGTACTGGAAGCTACAAAGTAATCGTGGTACATTTTCCTGAAGTATCAGTTTTAGTGGTGTATTTGAAAATAAACATTTTTTTTCCTGTTAAAACAAACATGGGGCGGGGGACGGGGGCGCCACAGCGGCTCATGCCTGTAATCCCAGCTCTTTGGGATGCCAAAGTGGGAGGATCGCTTGAGCCCAGGAGTTTGAGACTAGCCTGGGGAAGATGACTAGACTCTGGTCTCTGCAAAAACATTTAAAAATTAGCTGGGTGTGGTGGTGCTTGCCTGCAGTCCCAGGCTGGGATGGGAGGATCGCTTGAGCTTGGGAAGTCAAGGCTGCAGTGAGCTGTGGTCACACCACTGCACTCCAGCCTGGGTGACAGAGTGAGACCCTGTCTCTGTAAACAAACAAACATATATAGGTGCAGTGTAGTATAAAATAGAATACAAAATATGAATGAATTCTAAAAATAAATTTCTTATGGCATGTTACTGTAGGTGGCTCCCCTAGGTTGTCTCATACCTTGATTTATGGTCACTGTCCAATGCCCTTCACGTGTGTCCGTGGAGAAGTTTGAGAGTCACTCTGCCAGGTTCTTTTTAACTGGATCGTGGCAGATGTAAGATTCTGAGGCATTTCAGGTGGAGGTTAGTGGCATAAGACAGGAAAATCAGGGATCAGGGTTCCTTTGTATGAGGGAGACATTTGATAGAAGAAGAGACCTTGACTCTTGGTAGGTTAGTGGGAGACTTGTCCCTGATGACTTAATCACTCACAGGGCCTCAGCAGGACAGCTGGAATGACAGAGATGGCTGAGCTTCTTTCTCCACATAGTCTTTTATCCCTGACTTTTTCCCATAATTCAGAAGTGTTCCAGAGAAGGCCAGGGAAGAAGCCGCAAGTGCTGTTGAGGCCCAGGTTCAGAATTTCCACAACATTCCTTCCCGTATATTCTGTTGGTCAAAGCAAATCGCAATGTGAGCCCAGATTCAAGGGATGGGGAAATAGACTCCACCTCTTGATGGGAGGAGCTTCAACAATTGTGGTCTTAAAAAATCTACCTTGTCTCCTTGGGCAAGATACTTAACTCCTTTAAGCCTTAGTTTTGTTTGTTTTTAAATCTATAAAATGAGGATAGTATCAATACCTACCTCCTAAAGTGGCTGTAAGGATTAAATATGTTGTTACATGAAAAGTGATTAGTACATCTCCTGGTAAGAGCGCTGTAAATGTCAACAGTTACTGTTTCACTTGCGTTTCTGCCTAATGAAAGCATAGCTATCCTTAAATACCTCTGCCTTCCTTCCTGAAGTCTTCTGTGATGTTCCTGTCTCTTGGAAAATATATTGTCTTAATATCTCATTTGGTGGCAGGTTTATCTTGCTTTCTGTTATTGTTCTCTATGTGTATGACATAGCTCCTCTGCTGAAGTTTGTAAGTAAACTTCTGGAGGGGGCAGGCCAGTATTTATACAATTTTTCATTTAGTACTGAGACGATTTTGTGGATGAATCTCATTCAAAATGAGATAAATCATTTCTGTTGTTTTAATCTAGTAAGCACTTTTAGTCAAAATATGGAAATAAAAATGTAAAAAGAAGAAGCAAACTCTCCAGATATATGGTCTCACTATTTACTGCTTAATGAAATGGGGCATATTCACATGGAGAAGATTTTAATTCCCTAAGGGGAAAAAGCTCAATTTTTGCTAGTCTAAAAAATAAATGAACGTTTAATTTAGAGTTAAATTGGAGAGAGTTAGAGAAAGAGATTTAAAAGCAATAAAGTGCGTTTTATTTTAATGGTCACTTCAATTATTTTCAAATTCCAGGAGGTATGAATTCTGAGCTTTAACTAGATCAAAGAATGTTGAAATCTTAGTAAAAAAATAAAAAAGGAGGGTCTGTTGGTTTTTATAAATGGAAGAGGTTGTATATAATAAAAAGCCCCTTTTTTCCCCCCTCACTTGTAATCATTCCTTGTTGTGGGAAATAAATGTGCGTGTTCCTATGACATGTTTAAGGACTCCTATACAGGTATTAGCTTTAACTCGCCCAATGCTAATAGTGTGAAGTCAGGATACAGTGTGGAAAGGTAAAAAAAATAAAATAAAAAAAAATAAATCTCGCATCTGCTGTTACATGTTGTTAACTCCCTCAGCAGACGTTAAATCATTTCAAGTACAATAATAGTGTGGGAGGTAAATTAACTAACCATTAACAGTCTTATAAATACACAATTAACATGCCAACATTTATATGGCACATTGATGGGGCAGCAGTAATTTTTGATTGGGAGTTTGCAGACCTTTGAGAAGCCTCAGGCTGTTGACTATTCTGACAAGTTTTCACAGATTGCAGGTGAGAGGGTGGGAAGTCTGCTGAGCAGAGGGAAGTGAGCGGGGAGTGTTTTGAAAAAGTCCAGGAAGGGGGATTTCCTTCTAACCATTGGATAGATGTGAGCATTGTAAGTCGTGTTGTTGCCTATCTCAGGTCCTTAGAGACTGAAGAAGTATAGGGCAGGCTTGTTTGCTCGTAGTGAGTTATTTGAAGAAATAGAATATTTCAGGTATAGACTTGAACTGAAGGTACATGAGTCACTAGGGATTTTAAAAAATATTCTTGGACGTAACTAGATATTTAAAGTAAACCCTTCCTCTGTGATTTCAGGTCAACAATGAGATGATCACTGAAGTTCCTTTCTTGTGTGAAATTTTGTGACTTTTATTTTTTTGAACAATCATTACATGCATTGATTGTTTCTTGCTATTGTACAGGCACCATTGTTGTTAGCGGAGGGGAGCTAAGGGTTTACTGCATAACACATTTGCTCTCTTATGTCTTTCACAGAGACCCATGGGAGAAATTTCTCTCAGGCTTCAGGACCAAATAAGTACAATAGGCTTTTAAAAAGTCATGTTCGGCGGGCGCGGTGGCTCACACCTGTAATCCCAGCACTTTGGGAGACTGAGGTGAGGGGATCACCTGAGGTTAGGAGTTCGAGACCAGCCTGGCCAACATGGTGAAATCCTATATCCACTAAAAATACAAAAATTAGTGGGGCCTGGTGGTGCACACTTGTAATCCCAGCCACTCAGGAGGCTGAGGCAGGAGAATCATTTGAACCATGGAGGCAGAAGTTGCAGTTAGCCAAGATTGCACTACTGCACTCCAGCCTGGACGACAGTGCGAGACTCCGTCTCAAAAAAAAAAAAAAAATTGTGTTCATTATGACTATTGTAACTTTGTCCCTCTTTGTTTTAAGAGGCCTTCTGGTGTACCGGTTAAGATCCCAAGCTCTTGAATTTGATTTTTAGTTCTATGTATTAGCTGTCTGGCTTTGGGCAAGTTTCATAACCTTTCATTTTCTCAGTTTTTTTCATAAGCTATTATAAATAAAGTTTGGAAATGAGTGTATATAAAATTATCCAAAATTATATTAAGACGTATGCCCATCAAAACCTACTAAAAATTATTCCCATGTTTAGAGCATGTTCCCAGTCATCACAGGCAGGTTTCATGATCATTAATGAACACAGACGGGTGTGTAATCTGGGAACAGTATCCAAAGTGCATCTGAAACCACCCTTAGCACTTAGTAGAAACTTAGTAAATATTTGTTGAATATTTATTCATTTGAAGTGTAAAAGGAAATCCACCCAGTATATTAAAAATGCATATGTTGGCCTGGCATAGTGGCTCATGCCTGTAATCCCAACACTTTGGCAGGCCGAGACTGGTAGATCACTTGAGCCTAGGAGTTCAAGACCAGCCTGGGCAATGTGATAAAACCCTATTTCTACAAAAAATACAAAAAGTAGCCAGGCATGGTGGTGTGAGCCTATAATCCCAGCTACTTGGGAGGCTGAGGTGGGAAAGTCGCCTGAATCTGGGAAGTTGAAGCTACAGTGAGCTGTGATTGTGCCTCTGCACTTCTGCCTGGGCGATGGGAATGAGACCTTGTCTCAAAAAAAAAAAAAAAAAAAAAATTGTTGTGTTATTTTGGGACATCTCTTTCTTTCCTTCTGTGTGTGGATATCCCTATTGCTTCCATTTTTAATAAAACAAATCTTTATGCTTTAAAGAACATGGTGTTAAAAAGTGTGAGAAAGAAGCTGTGAAAAGTGGGAAAGCTTAGGCAAGGTGATATTATTTATCTGTGGCCTAAAGGTATATTAAAAGGTCTATCTTATTTTATTATTATTTTTGAGACAGAATCTCACTCTGTTGCCCAGGCTGGAATGCAGTGGCAATTTCGGCTCACTGCAACCTCCGCCTGCTAGGTTCAAGAGATTTTCATGCCTCAGCCTCCCGAGTAGCTGGGACTATAGGCACGCACCACCACACCCCCCTCATTTTTATATTTTCGGTAGAGATGGGATTTCACCATGTTGGTGAGGCTAGTCTCAAACTCCTGACCTCAGATGATCCACCCGCCTTGGCCCCCCAAAGTGTTGGGATTACAGGCGTAAGCCGCTGTACCCGGCCTTATTATTTTCTTGAGATGGAGTCTTGCTCCATTGCCCATGCTGGAGGGCAGTGGCGCCATCTCGGCTCACCTCTGCCTCCTGGGTTCAAGCGATTCTTTCACCTTAGCCTCCTTGCCCAGCTAATTTTTGTATTTTTAATAGAGATGGGGTTTCACATGTTGACCTGTTGATTGGTCTCAAACTCCTGACCACAACTGATCCGCCCGCCTCGGCCTCCTGAAGTGCTGGGATTACGGGTGTGAGCCACTGCACCCGGCCAAAAAACGTCTGACTGTCTCAGAGAATCAAGAGTTGGTAACATTCAGGGAAGGCATTCAAGGCCTGAAGAGACAGCATTTGTGAAAGTGTAGAATAGCATTTCTAATAGCATGTTCTGTGAAATGCTGTTATACACTGATATGTTTTAGTATTCCTATAGAAAACAATATTTATGGATGAAGTAAGTTTGGGATATATTGTGTTACTAGGTTCCTCCCTCTTGGAGAGTCACAATACACAGAGTACATAATTTTTTTTTTTTTTCTTTGAGACAGAGTCTCGCTCTGTTGCCCAGGCTGGGGTGCAGTGGGACTACAGGTGCCCGCCACCTCACCTGGCTAATTTTTTTTTTTTTTTTGTATTTTTAGTAGAGACGGGGTTTCACCATATTAGCCAGGATGGTCTTGATCTCCTGACCTCGTGATCTGCCCGCCTCGGCCTCCCAAAGAGCTGGGATTACAGGCGTGAGCCACCGTGCCTGGCCTACACAGAGTACATAATGTAAAAGTTTTGGGAAGTCCTGTGATGAAACAGCAAGAAGAAAACCTCTTTAACTTGGTTGAATCTGGTGTTTCCTAGACTTATTTTAAAACTTAAAAATTTTAAATTGTGGTAAAATATACATGGTATAAATGAGATGTAAAATTTACCTTTTTTTTTTTTTTTTGAGACGGAGTCTTGCTCTGTCCCCCAGGCTGGGGTGCAGTGGCCGGATCTCAGCTCACTGCAAACTCTGCCTCCCGGGTTTACGCCATTCTCCTGCCTCAGCCTCCCGAGTAGCTGGGACTACAGGCGCCCGCCACCTCGCCCGGCTAGTTTTTTGTATTTTTTAGTGGAGACGGGGTTTCACCGTGTTAGCCAGGATGATCTCAATCTCCTGACCTCGTGATCTGCCTGTCTCGGCCTCCCAAAGTGCTGGGATTACAGGCTTGAGCCGCCGTGCCCGGCCAAATTTACCATTTTAACCATTTTAAAATGTGTAGTTCATTGGCATTACATACATTCACATTATGGTGCAACCATCACCACTGTCCATTTCCATAACTTTTCCATCTTCCCAAACTGAAATGTACCCATTAAATACTTTTTCCCCATTACTCCCTTCCTCCAGCCCCTAGCAACTGCCATTAGATTTTCTGTCAGTTTGACTACTTTAGGTACCTCATATAAATGGAATCATACAGTACTTGTCCTTTTGCGACTGACTTATTTCACTTAGCATAATGTTCTCAAGGTTCATCTATGTTGTAATGTGTCAGAATTTCCTGTGTTTGAAGGCTGAATAACATTCCATCATTTGTATATACTACATTTTGTTCATCCTCTACCATGTATTCTTAATCGCTGCTTAATATTGTGTTATATGTATGTGTCATGGCATATGTGTACTATTGTAGGTTCCTTTTAGATTTTCAGTATTACAAATTACTCTGAGATAAATACTTTACACAGTTATCTCCTTAGAACAAATCCTAGAGGTAGGATTGCCCAGATAGTATTCATGTTTTATATTTTGGTAAATATTACCAAATTACCTTCTAAAAAGTCCCAGTTTTCATTCCTTCATATTGTGCATGAGAGTGCCCATTTCTCTGAACCCTTGTCAGAGTTAGATTTTTAAAAATCTTTTTGATTTTTGCATAACTGATCAGAGAGTACAATTTGTTTTTATCCCTGATCTGAATGTCTTTGTCTTGGAAATCAAACATAGCTTCAAATGGCAATTTGCTGCTCTTTGGGAGATTTTTAAAAATATTCTTTTGGGTTTTGAAAATTAGTCTTCTTAGAATAAGTTGATAGTGTTTCAAGGTGACAATTTTGAAGGGCACATTGAAGAGATGCTCTTGTGTTAAGAAAAAAAGGCAATCCTTTATTTATAATCACACACTTACACCTGGCACATTCATATATGACTTATCTCTACAATGAAACTGAATAGTCCTTGGAAGTTAGACAGCAACATTTATTGAACTCCTGCCATGTGTAACAGCCTTTGTTGCCAGAAGGAATATGGTGTTATGGACCCTGTCCTTGTGGAACTTATAGTCTAAGTCTCTAAGTACACATAACGGGAGGTAAAAAGTGACATACACAATAATATGTTTTCTGGGGCAGTCCTGTGGGGGTTCCATATCAGAGTTGGTAGGGAATCAATATTTTTTGAATGAATCATACAGCTTCCTTAATGTATGAAGCCATAGTGTCCTAATAGAGAAGATATCTGCTATCGTTGAGGCATTTGTTCTGGAAGGATAAAGTTGGGGAGTTGGTGTGTGCCTTGAGAAGTGTTTGCCTATTCCTCTTGTCTTCTAAAGAAGTGATCTGTTTCCCTAAATATATTTTATTGAGGGTACTTCAGTATACTTTTGTCACTTTGCCTTTTGCCATTTGACTTTTTGGTGCTAGAACACCTATTAAATGTGTGATCGCTTCTCGGCCTCTTGGCTAAGATCAAGTGTATTAAATGTGTGATTTCTCATTAAAGCCCTTATTTTTGCAAGGGAGAACTATTCAGTATGAATTTGAAAGCACCTTCCTCTCTACTGGTGACTAGTTGCCTTCCTTTCATGCAAGGAGGACGGCTTATTGTGGTTGCTGTAGAAGGATGTTTGCAGCTCTGATCTGTGGTACTACGATTCCATAAATATTCTCATTTATAAATAAATCTGTGGTGTATATATTTTTTATGGTTATAGAGAAGTTTGTATTTTTACAAGTGAAATTTAAATGCTCACTGTTAATTTCGTATTTTTTTTCTGATCAATATCCTTACAATGGTAGATTGACACTAATATTTCAGGGACCAGATGTCTCAGAAATTTGGTGCTTAAAAGAATCCCGTGGTATTAGGAGAGGTACTAGGTCTGTATTAGGGTATTAACTTTTTGATTCAGGGATACTTTACTCACCTTTGCATTTCCCAGTAGCCTCAGAGTAAAATAAGTACTCAAGGAATATATTAAGAGGGGAAAAAGTGAAGATTAATGTAATTCGCTTGATTAGAGATGCTTCTCAGTTGAATTTCTTTTTAATCTCAGTATCTTTATTTTAAGACCCACTAGGTGATGTCAACAGAATGATGTGTTTCCAGACAGCAATTTTTAAAACCTTAGTTAGCTGTAAGGATTTATTAGCAAGATTTCCTCTCTGTCTTCCATTTCTAGAAGAAATAGATTACAAGAAAATGTGGTGTTATAAGTCCTTCTAAAAGCAAATATCTTCTAGGACTGTTCCTGGAAACATAGTCAATCCAGCTTTCATATTCCTTGGACTTCGCAACGATTTTGCAGGGGCAGGGAACTCGCTCACATGACTTGCAGTGTCCTCTATCACAAAGGAAGCACAGACTTCTTTTATGTGCTGTGAACTTATAAGACAGATGGGATATTGACATATTTTAGGACTACTTTAAGCAAGAATTGATAGTTGAAATTATTAATATTTTTATCATTATTATTAATAGCTAACATTTATTTAATTACATGCCATGTATTTTTTTGAGCACTTTACCTGCATTATCTCTGACGTATCCTCTCATTCCTGAAGCTTCCATTTTATAAATGAAGGAAAAAAAAAGGAGGCTCAAAAAGGTTAAGTATTTTGACCAAGATTTTATAGCTAACAAGTAATAGGGCCAGGATTCGAACCTTTCTGTCTCTAGGGCCTAGTACCTAACCATTGTTCTGCAATATTTTCTTTGTTGAGTATTTTCACTTAGCCGAGAGGGTGCTATCTTGTTACTAGAATAAATATTATTACAGTGTTTTTTGTTTGTTTTGTGTTGTTTTAGAAGACAGGGTCTCACTATGTCACCCAGGCTGGAGTGCAATGGTGCAATCATAGCTCACTGCAGCCTTGAATGCTGTGGCTCAGGTGATCCTCCCACCTCAGCCTCATGAGTAGCTAGGACTACAGTCACATCCCACCATGCCCAGCTAATTAAAAAATAATAAATAAATATATATGTGCGTGTGTGTATATATATATATTTTGTAGAGAGAGAGTCTTTCTTGTGTTGCCCATGTTGGTCTTGAACTCCTGGACTCAAGCAGTCCTCCTGCCTTGGCCTCCCAAAGGGTTGAGAGTACAGGTGTGAATCACTGTGCCCAGCCTCATTACAGTTTTAACAGGACTGAGGAAGCAGTTTTTATAATTAAGTTTCTAAAATGAGAGGTTGATCATATAGTAGGTAGTTTTGATTATAAGTTTTATTTTAAAAACACAGGCTGGGCATGGTGGCTCACGCCTGTGATTGCAACACTTTGGGAGGCCAAGGCGGGCAGATCAACTGAGGTTGGGAGTTTGAGACCAGCCTGACCAACATGAAGAAACCCTGTTTCTACTAAAAATACAAAATTAGCCAGGCATGGTGGTGCATCCCTGTAGTCCCAGCTACGCAGGAGGCTGAGGCAGGAGAATCACTTGAACCCGGGAGGTGGAGGTTGTAGTGAGCCAAGATGGCGCCACTGCACTCCAGCCTGGGCAACAAAAGTGATACTCTGTCTCAGAAAAAACAAACAAAACAACAGCAAAAACCACAGTACTATCTTGAAAGGAAAATACATTCATTAAGCAAAATTAATTTGGTGGTACATTTTTATAAAACCCCTAGTAACTCAGAAAGCATTGTCTGTGCCCTTTTAAACACTCACAACCATGTGACAGGAGGAGAAATATAAACTGATGAAATACAGTTTTGTACTTTAGCACATCATTTGAGGAAAATACAACTTGTTCCCCCATGACCTTATAAAGTAATGAGAAGATTGCATGATGGTGAAGGGAGAAAGAAAGGAAAATTTATTGTTTTAACAGTAGTTATGTGCTTTGAGTGGCCTGACTTGTTAGGAGTTGCTGTGATTTGTTTTGCCAGAGTGCAAGCCTTCCTTTCTGATTTCTATGGAGATCTCATTGACTAGAGCTGCAGCCCCTAGTGCTTATAAGGATTTCATTTCAGCTTAGACTTAATCCTTTTAAGCTCCACAGAACAGGGATAAATGTTGATTTTCAAGGTGGCATTTTACTACACTGAATTTGTCTGAAAAATGATTCAGTCATTTTCTGCCTTATTCTTAAATATTTGCTGTGTACATCATGTTTCTAGGTAGGTGAGCTCGTGAAACAATATGAAGAGGAGAAAATAGCCTTTTAAGGAAATTGGCCCACAGAAAGGATGGCCTTCTTGGACAATCCAACTATCATTCTAGCTCATATTCGACAGTCACATGTGACCAGTGATGACACGGGAATGTGTGAGATGGTTCTCATTGATCATGATGTTGACCTAGAGAAGATTCATCCTCCTTCAATGCCTGGAGACAGTGGGTCAGAAATTCAGGGAAGCAATGGTGAGACTCAGGGCTATGTATATGCCCAGTCAGTCGATATTACCTCAAGTTGGGACTTTGGTATTAGAAGACGCTCAAACACAGGTAAACATTGTGTTCTAGTCATGTCTTCTGAGCTTTAAATCAGTAAACAGTCTTATGGAATAATGCATAATGTTGGAATAGGCTTAATGGGGGAAGTTTCTGGGTATTAATAGGAACACACATATGTCAGACTAAGAGTGAGTCTGAGCAACATCTCCATCTCTGCGACTGCGAATGGAGAGGGCCTCTAGAATGTTATTAGAAGTAGACAGAAGAGGGATAGTGAAAAAGTTGGTTAGGAGAACATGTTGGACGTTGTCTAACAAGTCATTGTTTAGAAAGGCAAGTGGACTGGCTTTGAGTGTCTTCACAGAGCAACATTAGTCCCAGTAGGTAGATTACCTGGAGACAGATTTCAGGTTGACATAATAAAAAACTTGTAATACAGAGAGGTGACCACCGAAGGAGAGCAGGCACTTCTTGCCCCTGGAGGAATTGTGGGGGAGTGGGGAAATGGGAGGAGACACCTGAGTATTTACTAGGGCTGGTTTTAGTAGCATTCTATACATAGGGTGTGAGGTTAGAAAAGGAGCCCCTATTTTTGATACTTTGCCTTTATTTTCTTAAATTGATCACGTTTTGATTTTTCTGGCTTGAAAACACTCAACTTTGGTATACATGTATTTAGTCATTAGCTTTAAAAGCTTATTGCCCATTTTCCCACATATTTTTTTTGGTGGCCTTGTTTCAAGGGGAATGTGATGAACCAAGGACTTTTTTTTTTTTACTTAGACAAATTTTAGAATATATATTGTAGTTCTAATATGACAGGTATTCTAGGAGATTTTTTTTTTTAGATAATCAGAAAATATAATCTCCAAATTAGCAGTAACCTGCTAACTCCCAGGAAAGGTAATGGCAAGGAGATATAGTAGAACACTGAAAATACTTACGTATTTATTTTCATGGTCCAAATGTAAAATGCACATAAAGTAATATTGGAGGTAGAACTGGATACAATTTACAGTGAAAGACACATTCAGGTTTTGGTTCAGAATTCATTCAGTATCTGTGACATAAGAATAATTTGCTCTCATGATGAAAATAATTAATAGCATTTCCCAGTATCTAAAGGAACTTTTATCAAAATAGGATTTGAGTGAAGGTTTGAATATAATTTAGAACCATTGATTCTCAGTTCTCTAGTTGAAACTGACTTCCTTGCAGGTTATTGAGATGATATCTTATATGACAGGTTGAATGTATTTCAGTAGGAGAATGCTGCTAAATTGAGAGCTTTATGATTATATTACTTTGGCTGTACCCTTCACATTTATTAATTGCAATTGAATGTATTTTTCTTCAGTGGAATTTGGTTAGATATAGTGACATTGTCAGAATGCTTTTCCCAGCATAGTTTAAATTTCTGGTAAGATTATTTTCAGTATTTCCCAACCACAATGCTAACGCAGAAGTGTATAATTTCCTACCTTGAAAGAGGCTGAAAAAGAAATTAATTTATTTTCTATTAGCAAAATGCTGGGATAGGAAGCTGAAGATTAGCAAGAGAAGACTCATTTCAAGAGATGGCATCGATTGTGACTTTCTTTTTTATCGTGGTCTCCGTATGCAGCAGTTGTTCAGTGGATGCTGGGTGGTATTTCTCTAAAGGATCAGTTCACTGATTTTTGAAGGTTGATCAGCCAGTGGCAATATAATCACAAATGCATAATTTTAGGTGACTCTTGTTGGAATTTCTTCTGGTAGCACTTAGATGCTAATAATTAATTGAGATTGTAGGTTGTCTTAGTGACCAAAGAATTTACTTTTTAATCCATGCAGCATATCTTAAAATTTTGTAAAAGAAAAATTGTTCTTTTTAAGATTTGACTAATGTTACAAAGATACAAATCATTTATTTTACTACCTATAAACTGTTTCAGCCCACTGAAGAAAAGCTATGCTAATTTATATAGCTTTGACATTTTATAATTTTCATGATTTTTAGATAAAGGATTTTATATTTAAAACTTTAATAGTCTAGTCTGAGTTCATTTATCTTTAATTTTTGAAACGGGTAGAGTAATTCATAACAGTAATTTTATTCCTGTAATGTAATATTCACTTCAGTTCATTTGTGCATTAAAATTCCTTTAAGACCGTTATTAATGATTTATATAATGAAATGTCATATTAATCACAGAAGTTTTCACATTTTATTATTCTCTTCCATGTTAATACTATCTTTATGATCTCTATTAGTGTTTTATATCCTCTAATTTCAATTATAAATCAAGAATATTTTCATGTTTTTGTTGGTATTTGCTTTTCAGGGGTGCCACCTTTAAAATTTTATGACTTTTTCTCTACATATGCAATATAAAACATCTTTATTCATGTAAAGGTAGTTAATTATGTCTTTGTTTATGGTAAACTTTCATTGACAAACTTATAGTTATAATATTTCTTTTCAAGCTCAAAGATTAGAACGACTCCGAAAAGAGAGACAAAACCAGATCAAATGCAAAAATATTCAGTGGAAAGAAAGAAATTCTAAGCAATCAGGTAAATGGAAATGATTTTAATTCTTAATTTGAGATTTATGTATTTAGTTTATTATGTAAGAACTTTTATTTTTAATTCATCCTTTTAAATCCTCTGGACAGGTACCTCTTGTGTTTTGAGCTTTAGGCTCTTTCTCTTGTGTGCCTTGACCCTCTGAAGCTATATGCTCTTTAGGTCTTGGCTTTTTGGCCACCCTTCACTCTGGGTCACAGGGATTGATGTGTGCAGGGGACATTTTTTATAAGCTGTCATGTCAGTACTTTTCTCTGATATTTTTTCAAAAATATAGGCCAAGGAGTACCCTATGTTTTTTTTTTTTTTTTGAGATGGAGTCTCACTCTGTCACCCAGGCTGGAGTGCAATGGCATGATCTTGGCTCACTGCAACCTCCGCCTCCTGGGTTCAAGCGATTCTCCTGCCTCTGCCTCCTGAGTAACTGGGATTACAGGCGCATGCCAGCACACCTGGCTAATTTTGTATTTTTAGTAGAGATGGGGTTTCACCATGTTGGCCAGGCTGGTCTTGAACTCCTGACCTCCAGTAATCTACCTGCCATGGCCTCCTGAAGTGCTGGGATTACAGGCATGAGCCACTGTGCCCAGCCGATTTTTGTTTTTTGTTTTTTGTGTTTTTTTGAGACGGAGTCTTGCTGTGTCGCCCAGGCTGGAGTGCAGTGGTGCCATCTTGGTTTACTACAACCTCCGCCTCCCTGGTTCAAGCAATTCTTCTGCCTCAGCCTCCAGAGTAGTTGGGACTACAGGTGCACACCACCATGCCTAGCTAAATTTTGTATTTTTAGTAGAGACGGGGTTTCACCATGCCAGGCTGGTCTCGAACTCCTGTCTTCAAGTGATCCACCTGCCTCGGCTTTCCGAAGTGCTGGGATTATAGGTGTGAGCTACTGTGCCTAGCCCCTATGATATTTTGGATGAGTTTCTAGGTTATAGATTTCCCTTGGCAGTTCCAACCTAGACTTTCCCTTGCCCCATTAGTGGGCCTAGTAACAGTCTTTTTTGCATATATGCAGATTCTTTTCCGTTAGGGTAAAAACCATTATGTTGCTGGTATCATTAGCATTTGCTGTATATTTTCATATAGTATGTGTATAAAGGCTGGTCATATTATATACTTTCAAAGCTTCAGTCTCAGCAAGAAGAAAAGACTTGGGGAAGAACAATTTCAGAAATAAAATGCTATTAAAATATTTTATAGTGGTTATATCATGTTTTCTAGACTTTCTCTTTTTTTGTCCTTTAAAAGAAATGTCTGCAGTCCGTCTTCTGTATCCTCCCAGCACCTCCCAATATCATATTGGCATGTAATGGATGCCTAATAAATATTTGTGGATTGGCTCCATTGTTACATAATAATTATAAGACTAATAATATTAAGATTTATTATACTAATAGCAGCCCCTACCCGGTGCTCTACTAGGTACTGTACATGCGTTACCTCTAATGCAGTGATCTTGCAAGGTGTAGGTATCATTGCTGTTGTTTACAGATAAGACAAAGGCTCAGGGATTTGATGAACTTGCCAAAGTTACCCAACAAGGACGGTAGTGTGATAATGAGATGTTTTGTTTTCAGCTCTGCCTGCATATAAAGGCCAGTCTCTCTGCGCTAAATCACACTCTGTAAAGTGCTTCTTGATTTCTCCTACTATGATTATAAACTCGAGTATCCTCAGTAGGTATGATTTTCTTCATGACTGCTACTAAGTGATGACTGTGTAGAACCAGAAGTCCCAATTGCTTGTTTTTCTTCCTTACATCTCATTCTGACTGTCCTTAAATGAAGTAGTTCTTCTTGAATTTCTCTTTTTTACTCTAAATACTTTCAGAATCTCACTAGGCTAGCCCCTCTGTTGATCCAGTTAACGTTTCTCTTTGTTGTATTTAATACAGATTGAAAATACTTCATATCACTTATCTTACTCACTTTCTTCAAATTTTTTATATATCTTAATGCAGTTCTTATTAATCTCTTCTTGATCAGTATATACAGAGCCAGTTTATCTAAGCTTCTCTGTCTCCCAGCCACCCTTTATTTTTATTTGCCTTCTTCACTTCCGTATCTTAAAAAATTATAAATAAAGCACACAGTGAGGCCAGGCACCGTGGCTCACACCTGTAATCCCAACACTTTTGGAGGCCACGGCGTCAGATCACTTGAGGCCAGGAGTTTGAGATCAGCCTGGCCAACATAGTGAAAAATCATTTCTTTTTTTTTTTTTTTTTTTTTTTGAGACGTAGTCTCGCTCTGTCGCCCAGGCTGAAGTCCAGTGGCATGATCTCGGCTCACTGCAAGCTCCGCCTCCCGGGTTCATGCCATTCTCCTGCCTCAGCCTCCCGAGTAGCTGAGACTACAGGCACCCGCCACTGCTTCCGGCTAAGTGTTTTGTATTTTTAGTAGAGACGGGGTTTCACCATGTTAGCCAGGATGGTCTCGATCTCCTGATCTCATGATCCTCCTGCCTCGGCCTCCCAAAGTGCTGGGATTACAGGCGTGAGCCACCGCGCCCAGCCCCTCATTTCTACTGAAAATACAAAAAAATTAGCCAGGAGGCAGGCAGATCACTTGAGGTCAGGAGTTTTAAGACCAGCCTGGCCAACATGGCGAAACCCTGTCTCTACTAAAAATATAAGAATTAGCTGGGCATGGTGGTGTGCGCCTGTAATTCTAGCTACTCAGGAGGCTGAGGCATGAGAATTGCTTGAACGTGGGAAGTGTAGGTTGCAGAGAGCTAAAATCGTGCCAGTGCACTTCAGCCTGGGCAACAGAGCAAGACTGTGTCTGAAACCTAAAAATACAGTGAGTTGAGTACCTCAGATATAGTTGCATCAGTCCCTTTTACAATGTTAGAAATAAGTTCTTCAGCTTAAATTTTGATACATCTAATAGAGGATTTTGTTTGCTCCCCTACTTATTTTTTAAAGTCTAATCTACTTTAATTTTTGTTCATTGTTTCACAGAATATGTTGGAGAAATAATTATGTCCCCTTTTGCTTTCATTTGTAACCATACTATCCATTATAGAAGTGTACTTATACTTCTCTCCTTCAGTTTCCTTCCCTTTTCTGTGTCTCATGGATTTTGACAATTGAGCCTGTGGTCTTACTTCTGGAGAAGCTCTTTAATGTGTATGTTCATGCTTGAACTGTTACCCCTGGTTCTGGCCAGACCAGCAACCTGCCTGGTAATCATTCCTGATGGTTAGAGTGAAACTCATCAATGCACAAAAGAATGTCTTTGGATTCTCTCTTAGGCTGGATCCTATCATTAAACCTCAGCTTGGCGCTGTGGGTGTATTAAAGCATGCTAGAAAAGTGGAATCAGCAGTCCACTAAACATCTAACTGGCAAACTGAGCAGCCATCCTATTTTTATACATCTCCCACAAACGTACTGTCTCGGCAAGAAATGCCACATCTAAATCTTTTTGATTTTTATTGAGAATTTTGGATGGGTAATTATTTATTCATTCTCTCATTTTAAGAATTGGGGGTCTCACTGTGTTGCCCAGGCTGGCCTCAAACTCTGAATTCAAGTGCCTCAACCTCCTGAGGAGCTAGGACTACAGGCATGTGCCACCATACCCAACTTTATTCTCTCATTCTTTTTCTATTATTTATGCTTTGCTAAAATCCTTTCATTTGTTTTTCTTTTCTTTGTTTTATTTCATTCCCCACTAGAAGAATCATCATTCTAAACAGGATGACCTCCCTGGAAGTATTCGTCTTTCACAATTATTCTGTCAACATCCAGTTTATCCTTTAAGACACAGCAAAAGGGCAGTCTTTTCATAGAGGAGATGAAGGGTTTGTGGAGACCATCTAGTCCGTACCTCAGTTCTTTATGAACTTGCTGATCCATATGCCATGAGACCACATGATAAATGAAATACCTTAGAGTAAGATCCTTGTAATATTCCTGTAACTAAAACTGCATGGATAGATACGAAGATGGTGTCATCAGAAATGTGCTTTGTTAGGAATAATGTCATATTACGATCGAAGTATCTTTAATTTTGTTATTTTAAAATGGTATTTTATTCTTTACATAATTAGTTATTACCCTTACTAGTTGAATTATTTAACAAGTATTTCTTTCATAACTCCTGTGCGGCTAATAATTCTATGCTGAGTGCTAGGAGGACTACATGAATCCTCTCCTCAAGAAGTTTGAAGTCTAATTGGCAAATAAGGCTTCTTATGCATGAAGTTAAATAATAATGCAAAACAACAATGTAGCTTATTTATATCAGTTATTTACATGTACCTGATGTTTTATGTAACTTCTATTGTTGGTTTCTTAAGTAATGATTCCCAAATGCAGTGGATGTATAAAAATCAGAAACGCATCCAAAAGTGCATGTTATAATAACATTCCCTATACATTTCTCGGCCTCACCTATGGAATTCTTGATTTAGTAGATGGGGCTTGGGGCCCACAAAGTTACGGTTTTCAAAAGTTCCCTGGGTGATTCTGATGAGTAATCAGCTCAGTATATAGTGTGTTAGACACTAAGTTTATTTCTTTTTTTCTTTTTTTGTTTTTGTTTTTGTTTTTGATACAGAGTCTCCTTTCGTCAGGCTGGATGGAGTGCAGTAGCACAGTCTTGGCTCACTGTGACATCCACCTCTGGGGTTCACGCAGTTCTTGTGCCTCAGCCTCCCTAGTGGCTGGGATTACAGGCGTGTGCCACCATGCTTGGCTAAGTTTTTTTAAAAAAAATTTAGTAGAGACAGGGTTTTACCGTGTTGGCCAGGCTGATCTTGAATTTCTGGCCTCTTGTGATCCGCCCGCCTCGGCCTCCCAAAGTGTTAGGATTGCAGGTGTGAGCCACTGTGCCTGGCCTATTTCATCTTCATTCAAAGCCAGCAAATTAGCTGTTAATATGTCTCTTTTACAGGTGAGAAAACTGGTGCTCAGAGGCCAAATAACTTTCCCAAGTTACTTACAAGTAGTAAGTGGTAAAGCTGGAATTCACCTCCTGGATTGTTTGACTCCAAAGACTTTAGTCTTTCTATTCTGCTCTGCTCCCTCCCATACCATTGGCAGAAAGGAGCTGCTTCTGAAGTTTTGGATATTGAGGAGTCTTTGGTGTTCTCTTGTTCCTTTTTTTTTTAATAGAGTGAATCTTGCTCTGTTGCCCAGGCTGGAGTGCAGTAGCACGGTCTCTGCTCACTGCAACCTCTGCCTCCCAGGTTCAAACAATTCTCCTGCCTCAGCCTCCCAAGTAGCTGGGATTACAGGTGCCTGCCACCATGCCTGGCTAATTTTTGTATTTTTAGTAGAGACGGAGGTTTCACCATGTTGGCCAGGCTGGTCTCGAACTCCTTACCTCAGGTGATCCACCTGCCATGGCTTCCCAAAGTGCTGGGATTACAGGTGTGAGCCACCGTGCCTGGCTCTTATTCCTTTCCTTCTCTGTCAGCTATGGCCAGAGTTTGGGGAAGTTGCTGAACCCTCTATGTTTGGGCGAAAAAAAAAATTCAGGTACAGTGGCTCGTGCCTGTAATCCTAGCACTTCGAGAGGCCGAGGCAGGAGGATCACTTGAGCCCAAGAGTTCAAGGCCAGCCCTAGCAACATAGCGAGATCCCATCTACACACACACACACACACACACACACACACACACACACACACAAAATTAGCTGGGCATGGTGGTGTGCTCCTGTAGTCCCAGCTACTCAGGAGGTTGAGATGGGAGGATCACTTGAGCCCAGGAGGTCAAGGCTGCAGTGAGCCATGGGGGTACCATAGCACTCCAGCCTGGGCAACAGAGGGCGACCCTGTCTCAAAAAGCAAAATAATAAATTGTGTAGAAAAAAATTTAAAAATGAAAATAAGTTACCAGTAATCTCACATTCAGAGGCAACTGCTGTTGTTACCCTTTTGATTTATTTATTTTAGATTTCATTTATACATGTGAGTGTATATATTTTAAACAATATTCAATATTTAATATAAAAAATATATATGTATATATTTTGACACAGGGTCTTGCTCTGTCACCCACGCTGGAGTGCAGTGGCACAATCGTGACTCACTGCAGCCTTGACTTCCTGGGCCCAAGCAATCCTCCTGCCTCAGTCTCCCGAGTAACTATGCCACACAGGTGCATGCTACCTTGCCTGGCCAATTTTTACAATGTTTTGTAGATGCGGGGTCTCCCTGTGTTGCCAAGGCTGGTTTTAAACTCCTTGACTCAAGCAATCCTCCTGCCTTGGCCTCCCAAAGTGCTGGGATTACAGGTGTGAGCCACCATGCCCAACCTCAAATCATATTTCATATGATCTTTTTTGTATTTTTTGTGTATACAAGTAGTTCATAAAGATAAAATGTTGTGGTTATCTCCATATAGATCCCATACTTTTACATTTCTTATTAACATTATTTCCACATATTTTGTGTTACCATTGTATCTTTATTTTGTTTTTTTTTTTTGAGATGGAGTCTCGCTCTGTCGCCAAGGCTGGATTGCAGTGGCACGACCTCAGCTCACTGTAACCTCCATGTCCTGGGTTCGAGCTATTCTCATGCCTCAGCCTCCCGAATAGCTGGAACAACACGCACACGCCACCACACCCAGCCTACCATTATAAATAGGATCTTCTTCCTCATAAGTTTGTTATTGGTCTTTTGTAAATAAATCTGTTTTTTTAAATTCTAATTTTCATTTATTTATTTTTGAGACGGAGTTTTGCTCTTGTTGCCTAGGCTGGAGTACAGTAGTGTGATCTTGGCTCACTGCAACCTCCGCCTCCAAGGTTCAAGTGATTCTCCTGCCTCAGCCCCTCAAGTAGCTGGGATTACAGGTACCCACCACCACACCTGGCTAATTTTTGTATTTTTGGTAGAAACGGGGTTTCACCATGTTGGCCAGGCTGGTCTCGAACTCCTGACATCAGGTAATCCACCCACCTGGGCTTCCCAAAGTGCTGGGATTACAGGCATGAGCCACCACACCTGGCCGAAATCTGTTATTTTAATATATTTGTTTTGTATCCCGTCACTCCCTAAATCCTTATAGTTCTAACGTGTTCCATGCATAAGTTCTAATACTCATTCTCATCTTCTGAACGCTATAGTGTGTGCTTTTTCATAAAGCTGATGGTAATTAAATTTCCAGGCTACTTTTTTTTTAGTTTGGTGTTTGTAGGCGAATCCAACTATTTATATTGGTTAGGACTTTTCAGTTGCTAATAACAAAAAGCGACTTCAAGGAGGGCTTTCAAGAAGTATAACTCTGCCTTATGAATGGCTTGGAACCAGAAGGAAGGGCCCTCATGACTTCCCCCATCTTGTCTTGGCTTCTTTCTGCCCATGTGCTCTCTCTGTCCTCCCTTCCTATACCCTACCTCAGCAACTTCTTCTACTTCTCTGGTCCAGAGTTATTCATTCAACAAATATTTATTATTAAAAAATAATAAATTATGCCTTCAACAAATAGTGAACAAGACAAAGTCCTTGTCTTCAGGGGGCTTATATTCGACTGGGGATAAACAGTAAACATAATATGCCAGAATGGATAAATGGCATGGAGAAGAATATACCCAGGTAAGGGGAATAAGGAATGCTAGGCAGAGAATTTTGCTATTTTGTGTAGGGTGGCCAAGGAAGGCCTCATTAGGAAGGTACTGTTTGAGCAGAGATCTAAAGGAAGTGGAGGAGTGAGTCATGCAGATATCAGGGGATGAGTGTTCTAAGAGGAGGAAATAGCAAGTACAAAGATTCTGAGGCAGAAATGTGCCTGGTGTATTCAAAAAATAGAATAGCAAGGAAGGATGCCTGTTGGTTAGAGCACAGTAAGCACGGGAAGAGTGGGGTTCCTAGTCATGGACGGTCTGGTAAGGAATTGTATTTTTTCTCTGAGGTGAATTGATCAGTGTAGTGATGTGATATGTGACTTCTTTTCCCCCAGTTAAATTTCCTTAAAAAAAAAAAAACTTCATTGTAGAAAATTTCAGACATAAACAGAAGTAAAGAGAATGGTTTAGTGAACTCCCTTCACTCATCTGCCAGCTTCAACAATGAGCAGTACATGGCTGGTCCTGTTTAATGTATACATTTTACTACCGGCCCTCCCAGATGATTTTTAAGCAAATTCCAGCTACTATATAATTTCATACCTAAATACTTTGTATTTCTAACACATAATAAAACTGTGTATTTTTAACACATAATAAAACTTTATAATATTATAAAGAAATTTTTTTTTTTTTTTGAGACGGAGTCTCGCTCTGTTGCCCAGGCTGGAGTTCAGTGGCGTGATCTCGGCTCACTGCAAGCTCTGCCTCCTGGGTTCACACCATTCTCCTGCCTCAGCCTCCTGAGTAGCCGGGACTACAGGCGCCGCCACCACGCCCAGCTGATTTTTTGTATTTTTAGTAGAGACAGGGTTTCACTGTGTTAGCCAGGATGGTCTCGATCTCCTGACCTCGTGATCCGCCCACCTCGGCCTCCCAAAGTGCTGGGATTACAGGCGTGAGCCACCATGCCCTGTCAGAAAAAAAATTTTTGTTTTGAAGCAGGGTCTTGCACTTTGACCGGGGCTAGAATGCAGTGGCATGAACATGACTCACTACAACCTCAACCTCCTGGGCTCAAGTGTTTCTTCCTCCTCAGCCTCACAAGCAGCTGGGACTACAGGCACAAGTCACCATTCCTGGCTAATTTTTGCATTTTTTGTAGAGATGGGATTTGGCTGGTCTTGAACTCCTGGGCTCAAGTGATCTGCCCATCTTGGCCTCCCAAAGTGCTGGAATTATAGTTGTGAGCCACAGTGCCTGGCCAAGAAATACTTATTTAATATTATTAAATATCCAATTATTGTTCATTATTTCCCAAATCATCTCAAATTTTTCTTTTTCCCCTATTGGTTTGTTCATGTTTGGTTCTAAAATCCATCTACTACTTTGGTTAATGTCTCATTTTTTAATCTATAGCTTCTCTTTCACTTTTTTTCTTATAATTTATTTGTTGAAGAAATTGGGTCATTTGCCGAGTAACAAAGTTATTTAAAATAATTCCGCACTTTGTGGTTAATCTGCCAAGTCATTATTATACTTAGGTTCGTTTATTTCATTTTGCCTTTGTTTTTAGAGGTTATACTTTTAATTTTCTTTTATAATTATTTAAAATGGCTTCAAAGTCAAAAACATAAAGCAAGATAAAGTCAGAGAAATCTAGCTTCACGTTCTGTTCCCTTCACTCTTTTATAGTCATTTTTAAAACGGTTTTTTGTCCCTTTAAAACTATATATAAGCATATTTATGTTTATATCCCCCTTTTTTAGATTAAAGATAACATACTATACATACTGTTTTGTACAATATGTAATTTTTTTCATTTAGTAATATATTCTGAGGATTTTTCTGGAGCAATATATAGAGATAAGCTTCATTCCATTTTACAGCTGCATACTACTCTATGATACAGATGTACCAGTGCCAACCCATGCCCCAGTCAGGGATGTTTGATTGTTTTCAGGCTTTTGCAAATGGCACTGCAGGGAATAGTTTTATGCATATTTTTAAAGATTTTGTTTTACTAATGTATCTAAGTGGTATTGTTGGGTCAGAGGGTAAATGAAGATATGATTTTCCTTAATCTTCTGAATTCCCTTTCATAGGACTTTTGCTGTTACCCACCGGTAACATATAGAGTGTCTATGTCCTCAGAGCCTCAAACTTTTAGATTTTTGCCAATCTGGTGAAATGTAGTTTTAATTGGCATGTCTCTTATGAATGTGGTTGAGAATCTTTCCATTTAAGAGCTGTTTACATTTCTTTTTCTGTGAACATTTCATATTTTTTGTCTTATTTTTCTATCTGTGTTTTTCAGTGTCTTCTTTATTTTCAGAATATTTATATATTAGGAATATTGACCTTTATTCTTTCCTAATTTATCATTTGTCTTTTTACATTTTTCCCGTACAAAAGTGTTTTCTTTTTATGTGGTCAGATTTATCAAGTTTTCTCCTCATTCTGAAGTTTGTAACTTGTATTTTAAAAGACTCATATTGGCGGCTATGTCAGGAAGAAACAAGCGTCGGGATGGAGGAGGCAAGGGCAGAAACAGTAAAGCGGGTTTGACGGTGATGATGATAATACAGTGGTGCTAGCGGTTGCCGCGGTTCTGAATAGCTTTTGAAGTATTGGTTGACGGGTAGGATGTAGGATGTGAGAAGTCAGGATGACTCCCAAGTTTTTGGCCTATCAGAACTGAATTGCCATTAACTGAGGAGATTGTGGGAATGGGAGCTTCAGGGAAAGATCAAGAGTTTAGTTACGGATAGGTAATACTTGAGGTGCTTGGTGGGCATCCAAGTGAAAGTGTCCAGTAGAAAGTTGGATGTCTATAATTTCAGGGAGTGTTTAGGGTTAAAAATAACCATTGAGAGTTAGTAGCATATACAGGATATTTACTTGGGGTTTCCCTTTTTATTTATTTACTTTTTTTGAGGTATGCTTTACATATAGTGAAATGTACAGCTATTAAATGTACAGCTCAATGACTTTTGACAGATAGATACATTTATATAACTAGCATCCCAGACAAGTATAGAGCAATTCTGTCACCCCAAAGAAGTTCCCTGGTGCTCCTTTTTAGTCATTCCACTCCCCAGAGGCAAGCATTGTTCTGATTTATGTCACCACAATTTAGTTTTGCCCCTTATTGATGGTATTTAAAAGGATATGACTGGATGAGATCACCAGTGGTGTGAATGTAGATTGAGAAGAGGTCCAAGTGCTTGCCTTGGGAAATACCAGTGATTCAAGGGGGAAATGAGATGAATCAGCAGAGGGACCAAGAAGGAGTAGCCTGAGAGACAGTATAAAAGCCAGATAGAGTGGAGTCCTGGGGAGCAAGTGAAAAAAATGTTAAAACAGGAGGGAGTGATGAACCGTGTCAAATGCTGCCAAGACGTCTTGTAAGATGAGGATTAAAAATTGACCAACAGATTTAGCAACAAAGGGATCATTGGTGACTTCGATGAAAGCTGCTTTGGTGGAGTAGTGTGACCTGAATATGCCTACTGGGAGTGGATTTGATTGAATGGAAGTGGAGGTACTGGACAGAAAGAATATAGATGACATTTTAAGAAGGAAAAAAATATGGTAGTAACCAGAAGGGAGGGAGTATGGGATAGAGAGCAGATTTTTTTTTTTTTTTTTTTTTTTTTTTTTATGAGCAGTGTTTCAGTACTGTGTGCCAATGTGACTAATTCAGTAAGAGAAAAAGTGACAATGGAAGAGAGAGAAGAGACTTGCTGGAGAGTTGTTCATGAATTGGCAAGAGGGATGGGATCTAGTGCACAAGGAAGGGCTGGCGTAAGGTAAGGGCAGAGGGAGTTCATCCATGGTAATAGGAGGACAGGCAGATAGAAGAGCAGATGAGAGCATGCAAAAGTTCTCTTTGGTTGTTTGTGTTCTCCAAGCCTCGACAAAGGAGGAAGAGGGGAGGAGACGTTAGGTTGAGGAGAGAGGTCTGAGTGTGAATATCTGAGAATGAAAGGGTTAATCATAGCATCACCTTGCACCGAACCCTGTTGGTAACAGCTGTGTGAAGTCTATACATTACTTAAGTTTGGGATTCCTCAGTTTCTTCATGGAGCTAGTAGTAACATCTCTCTTAGCATCTGTGAAGACTGTGACTGTGCCAGGTGAGGAAAATATCTAGTATTGATCCTGGCTCATAACAGATGCTTAATAAAGGATCATTTCTTTCCCAATTATAACCATGAAACTGGTCATAGATTACAGGTAGAAAAGTACTTCCCATATTTAAAATATTACTTTTAATCAAATTATAGTCTAATTCTCTTCAAATCTGTGTTTAATATGTTGATTATATCGAACTCCTGTGCTCAAGTGATCCTCCCACCTTGCCTTTCTAAAGTGCTAGGATTACAGGTTTGAGCCATGGTGCCCAGCTGCAGTTACATTTTTTTTGGAAGTTCTAAGTGACTGTTACAGAGTTCTGTTCTCTCTCTTGGTTTAATTTTACAATGCTAAAGTGGAATGGGGTTGAACATGTTTATTGCAGATTTTAAAGTCTCAGATTGATTTATTTTAAAACTTTAAGTGTGGACATTTCCTGATAGTCACTTATCATCTAGCTACCACCACCTTGATTAATATTCCAATTGATTTAGAGAATTAAATGATCTTTGAAAAGATACGAAACTTGTCTTGGTTCACTAATGAATAAGAACTCACGATTCAGATTTAATAATAATCTGAATTATTTCAATCATTCATTCATGCAACAAAATTTATTGAGTTAGTCTTACCTTGTTCATTAGTGCCCTAATGTATAAGAACCTTGGTCAGGTGCAAATTCTAGTTCTGTTACTTATTAGCTGTGTGGTCCAGGGCTAATCAGAATATTCTAAGCTTGTTTCCACATTGCCAAATCTGAGATAATGCTAGTATCTACCTCAGAGGCTTGTTATGAGGATTAAATGAGATATATTGACTTGCTAAATAAATGTTAGCTACTGTTACTACACTTGATCTTAGCCAAAAGGCCAAGAAGCAATAAATGTTAGCTACTGTTACTATAAATATCCTTTCTTTTTTTCCCCTCTTCATCTTTGGCATCAAGAGTTTGTGCAAGGTGCAACTGGAGAGTGTTAGAGGATTAATATGTAGATCTTGACCTTGAAGAACTAGAATTCCAAAATCACATAATATTAGAGGCAGGAGAGATCTTTGAGATTATCTAGTTTGACAAGCCCAGAGAGATTTAGAGAAGTGTTCACTATCACATAGCTTGCTGTTAGCAAAGCTGGGCCAAAGCTCAGGTCTCCTGGCTGTGAGTGCTCTTCTTATAAAATGGCTCCGTTGTTGCTTTGTCTGATTCTCCCCCCTCCCTTAACCCCTTCTCCTTCCAAATTGACTATCCTGGCCTGCACGTTTTTCTGTGCTCTGCCTTTTCAGTGCACAGTATATTGTGGGGCTTTCTGCATACATCCGACCTGAACATGCCTCTGGATGCTTTTTCCTTCAGGTTCTAAGGAAGACTTTTTAGGGAAGGTGGACAAGTTGTCTCTGTGTAATCACAGGATGTTTTTCTTCCTCTTGTGTCACAGCCCAGGAGTTAAAGTCACTGTTTGAAAAAAAGTCTCTCAAAGAGAAGCCTCCAATTTCTGGAAAGCAGTCAATATTATCTGTACGCCTAGAACAGTGCCCTCTGCAGCTGAATAACCCCTTTAATGAGTATTCCAAATTTGATGGCAAGGTAAGTAAAAATGAGACTTTGTCCCTTTAAGTAAAACTGTAATTGAGTGGAGTTGTTGTTGGTATTATTATTAGATTTAGGGTTTCAGAAATGCTTCATAGAATGTCAGTTGACAGTTACAGAATGTCACTCCACATTTTCTTAGACTGTTGATGTAAAGGTATGAATTTGGGTTCAGTATTGTTTCCACAGTAATATATTTGGGAGGGTTAAAACAAAAACAGTCCTGTGCTCTCTCATTCTCTGTTTCTCTGTGTATAGATATCTCAGGACTGTTGTATTTTAATCCTCCCAAATGTATATATACTTATATATGTATAGTATATATATGTTTATAGGTGTATGTATATTTATATATATGATAGAAAGAGGAGGGAGAGGAAGGGAGAGAGAAATATATATGTGTATATTTTTAATCTGTTTTATCTCCTAAGTATACTTGAGAAGTTGGATTAGTTAGATTGTGATTAATCAAGGTCTAATTGTGTTGGGAAAGCCTTGAAAGTGGTTCTGGGAGGCAGTTTGCATTGTCTTGGCTGATTCTTTATTATAATTGTAGAAATTGTTGAGATCTGAGCTTCATTTCAGAATCCTAGGCTATTGCTTGCATTTCAGTATTTCACTGTAGGGGGATCTTGACACTTGCTATGGAGGCTAACTTTGTTTTTTGCCTGTTTATGCTAACAGTTTGCTATTATAAAATTAAAGTGTGTTTGTTTTCCTTTTAGAAATATGGCCACTATTTCAGGTGTATCCTAGTTTCATGTGCAGCACCCCTTCCCCCAACCCCTGCCTTCTTGTGTCTCTGTACTGACCTGAGCAGGGCCTTGTTCAGAAGACAGTAGCGGTTGATTTTTGTATTTATTGCCGTGATGGTTGCTGTCTGGCAGTGTTGTGGAGTGCTGAGTGATAGCTCTTTGCCTGGAGGTGTCATGTATAATCTGTCTTATTTCAATGCCATTGCAGTTAATAAACATACAGCTTTTTGCTTCTGCTTGAATTTTATTTATTTATTTATTTTTTCATGAGCTGGTTCTGTCAGTTGTCCTCTTTGAGCAGAGATGTTTTCTCTTCGAAAGACTTTTACTTCCTACAATTCAGCAGGTTTCCATAGGTTTAAGTAAGCATGTGTGGCCATCGGCACATGAGGTTACTGATGTTTCCGGGAGAGAAGAGCAAAAACTAGAAACAAAATGCATAAATAATATAAAGATCCTAATATGCTCAGGAAGTTTCCTCCAAAAAACACCTGAGAGCACTTTTAGTAAGTTACAGACTGTATTGATGTAAAGCTTCTCTTTCTCCTGTTTTGTGGAATGGAGCACAGAGAAAGGAGTTCCCCCAGGGGACAGGAATGTCAGCCTCTGGAAAATGGCGAGTTGGACTATATAGGATTTTTTAAAAAATACTACAATGGATTCATTTAGACATGTGAGAAGTTATTGTTGGGATTAGGGTAAGCAGTTGGAATTTATTTGCTTCCATTGCGTGATACCATCTCATTGTTTGAGGATGTAATTTCTGGAATAATTAATGTGTGATAATGTGTTTATATATATATAAAAAAAAACAGATCTTTTAAAATACTCTGGAATTCTCTTTATCCCATAGACTTTATTGTTAATTACTTAGGTTTGGATTTGTCACAAGGTTGTGAACTCTGCTTGGTGTGTATATATCTAACTTCTGAAGTACCAGCAGGAAAATAAAAAGTAAACCATTTCCTTAGTCACAAAGGAATTATTCTCGCTAGATGTGTGTTTACACTGAAGACTCTCAATGCTTTTGTCATAGCAAGACCATTTGTAATCCACAAAGGATGTGAGTGCAGAGCAATCACCATTATGCATTGATTAAGAAAGATTTAGATATTGATAAGTCTATCTTATGTGATGCTATTGTATTATTATCTTACATATTACAATTGCTAAAATACAATTAAACCCTTGTTCTCATCTATTAATATTGATGCATTTGGCAGATATGTAATGAAAATGGCTAATATTTGAAGGATATTGTACTGTACATATTAAATTAGTCTTTCTTTATCTTTGTGAAATGCATCAATATGATATACAATGACATCTCAATGATTAATAGAGAATTATACTTGAGTCAAGCCTTTTTGTAACCTAGAAATTAAAATGACTATTCAAATAACACCTCAAAATGATCAAATTAGCATTTTGTGATTGCATAATAATGGGATTGTAGTAGTTATAACAGCACCATGGCTGCCTCTAGAGTTAAGATCATGTCAACCCCTTGATAATAAAGCCTTTTCTGTGAGAGTCGACTCTAATAATTTCCAGATTGATTCTTCCCATAAATCATCTGACATTCAGCACTAAATTTTTGTTACTGTTGTAACTTAAAATTATTTTATTTTTATTCGGCTCATATTTAAGAAATGAAATGAGTGTCTTGTTTTAATGATTCACTGTCTTATCATTGGAACGCCATGCTTTTTGCCTCAAGTATAAGGGTTTGCTACGTATTTTGATACTCCTATTTTTTTTTTCCACAAAGATTTGTTAAAGCCTCTAAAATATGTACAGTTTTTTTCCCTCCTACAAATATTCACAATGCTTTTCTTGGGAATAACTCTTGCCTTATTTACATAATTAACTGAGTTACTTAGGTCTCTTGGGCAAATAGTACATAATTGGGGAGAGAAGGGGACAGGGAAGAGTTTGGGGTCTAATTAAATATGCTAAAAAACTACTTAATTATATATTTCCTCAAGAGACTAACTGCTGTGAAATCCTTCTTAAGATTAGTGTTAGATTTGAAGAAAAGATTTTGCTTTTGCCATGGCTTTACTGTTACATTTTAGTCAAGCAGGCACATCTAGTGTTCTTAACAGTTTGTGCCAACTGGATTGCTGGTTTTAATGATTCTAAGGGTGAGCCTCACTTAACTATTGTTCTAAATTAAAGTGAATATTTCCAAGTAATTTTTGGTTCCTGTAGCTGGTTAATAATTTTATAAAAAGCTTTTTAAAATTGTGGTTAGCTAATAATTTTTTAAGGCGTGAAACTGAAAGGGAAAGGCTGTACTTAGGCATGTGTGCCTTGTAATTTTGACAATTTTGGGGGTCAGGTGTATCATGTTGATACTGTTTCTTTAGCATGTTGGTGATGCTGTCTGTGATCTCTTTTAGAGTCTGCATTATCAATAACTGTTTACTGATCATTTGAAAAAAGTTCAAGGTTGATTGCCAAGCAGTTTTAGGGCATGCTTTGGTCAGACCCGCAAAACCAGCCTCAAGCATCTGCCTGAATTCTTAAGCATTGTTGAGAATGAAACCCCTGAATAGCCTCATTAACAACACAAAACCTCTATTCTAGAGGTTGAGACAATTGGAAAACTTCTTGTGCCAGTCCTGATTTCACTGGATGTGGGAGCTGTGTTGGTTGTGACAGGAGGTTGCTTTGAGGTGATCGGGGAGTGGGCTTTGCTGAGAGGCAGTAGACATTCAGCACTGATTTAAGTGCCTCAAAATATGTGGATTTTCTGCCCTGTTTCTCCACCTGTTTCAGATTAGGTTATGTTTTAAGAAGGAAATCTAACCCTATCCATTTTATGCCGTATCACTTTCTTGAGACTCTTTTGCTAGCACATTATCACTATTCTGGTCAAATTACATTTGCAGATATTATCCTTAGTAGACCATCAGAAGTTCAAGTACCCATTTCCTGTCAATACAGTTGCTAATAAAAAAAGAAGCGGGGTGGTGGGGGGTGGGGGGACTGATTAGCAAGTTGTGTCATCTCAGTCAGTTTTTTTCACCTCTGAAAGGAGATGAGTGTGAGTTCCTCACAAGGCTCCTGAGACCATGAAATAGGATAATGCTAGGATGAAGCATCTAGCACAGTGAGAGGCAGCATCATTTAGTAAAGCGACCTATTCTGTAGTAAAGCCTCAGTTCGAATCCCCGTGGCTCCACTTATGGTGTGACATCAGGCTAGCTACTTAACCTCATGAAGCTTGGGGTTCAGGATACACTACCCCAAAATGTGGCACCTTGGAACATTGAGTATCATAAGCTGAAGGAACTTGAGAAATGGCAGGAATAACTCTGATCTTCCCCTGCCCATCTCCCCTAAGCAGGTCACAAGGCCCTCATGTGAGATGTGTTCTCCCTCTGCCTGGAGGAAAGGAGCATCCTCATCTCCGAAGATGAATCTTAAAGAACAGGCTTTGCTAAATTTCTCTGCAGTTGGCAACACTTACTTCCTACCTTCATCCTGTTATATTTTCCACATGACTCTCCACTTTTTGTCAAACTTAATGTAAAAACTCTCAGATTTAACCAACGGTTTCTTGGGTCTTTTCTTATGAAGGCTCTATACCATGTAAAATTTAGGTTAAATAAATTTGTGTGCTTGTCTTTTGTTACTCTGTTTCTTGTTACAGGGGCCTCAGCCAAGCATTTACAAGGGTAGAAGGAAAAAATGTTTCTTCTCTACAAGTTCCAGTCCTGATAGGTGAAAGAAATGATGACTGTGTATCTTCCTCAGGAGGATGAAATGAGCAGGATGTGTAGCACATAGGAAACAAATATTCCACTTCTGCTGCTTTCTCTTTGTAAAGGGGTGACACGGCACTGACGATGGGACAGTGACGATGTCTCTCTCACGTACTTCATTATGTGGTTGACAGTACTGAGTGAGAGGGAATGTGTTTGTAAAAGCCGGGATTTTAGAATAGTGTCTTAAAGAAGAAGTACAGCAGAGTGGGGGTGAAAACAGTCTGCACGTTGAAGTTCAGGGAATCCAGTGGGGTTCTCGTCCTTCACTAGGAAGATTGAGACAAGTAATTACTTCCTTTGGGTGAGTGGGGGAATGGCTATTTTTTTTTTAAACCTTGGGTGAGAAAATGGTTCAATATTGGTGATTGCTTGGCAGTTTCTAGAATTTTAAATATCCTACTTTTTGGGCCTAGCTAAATACTATTTTCTAAATATAAGGGGAATCTTTGACTTGACAAGTGCTTGAAAGAACAAACCAGTTCTGGTTCATATAGACAACTGTGACTTTGATTGTGTTAACTTGTTAGAAAGTAACCATTTCTCAGTTAGAAACTGTTTTAACAGGGAAGCTGCAGAGAGCATGGGGGAAGGGATAATTCATGAGTGCTAATTGCTTGGCTGTTAATTTTCATAAGTGTTGATAGAAGCAGTTCCTTAAATTAAACTTTGTTTAAAATGTATCAGGGGAAATATTCCACAATGTCGAGCCTGAAGTGAAAATTAATATGAATGCTGTGGCAATTAACACATACTGGTTAATAGCTTTTAGCAGCATTTTGGGATGATAGTCCTTAAATACATTTTTGCATGCTGCTCTTGTTTCAGCATTGTTCCAGTCTATGTCTGGATAATTATGAACAAATGTTTTCTACAATCATTGGCATTAAATAGCTCTCTTCAAAGAAAGTCACTTAAAACTTTTCAGAAAAGCATGAAGCCACCGAGAAATGTTGCAAACTCAGAAAAGGTCAGTGAATTGAAATCATGTAAAAAGAAAAATTGCCCTTAGCGGAAAAGGCACCTCATCTGAACTTGGAAAATGTGCTATTCTTGTGGGAATGGTCCCTTCTAATATGTTAAACTATGTTTGCTTCTGGATCTCTTTCCAAAAAAAAAAAAAATGTAGCCTGGGCTTTTTAGTGTTGGCTGTGTTTCTAGAAGGCAGCTTTTACTTAATGCTGCCTGAGCTGAGGCACTGGCCTTGAGCCTAAGGGTCTTCTGGCCTTACTTCCTTCTCCTTTACCCTCACCCCCTACCCAGCTGGTGGGGGTGCGGGGGTAACCATGAATGAAGAAAGAAGTTGGCTGCATAATACTGAAAGTCCACCACTGCTCCTTTCAGT
Source organism: Papio anubis (assembly GCF_008728515.1). Taxonomy (NCBI): domain Eukaryota; kingdom Metazoa; phylum Chordata; class Mammalia; order Primates; family Cercopithecidae; genus Papio; species Papio anubis. Next base: position 95,055,758 of record NC_044988.1, on the reverse strand, counting down.
AAGAGTTCTCCAGGACTTTGCTTGCTTAGTGCCCAGTAAGAAACAAATCTAGAGTGACTGTATTTTGAATTAGGAGCTATTTGTCTCACTTGTTCAGTGGCTTCACGTACATGCTTTTGTTTTGTTTTGTTTTGTTTTGTTTTGTTTTGAGACAGAGTCTCTTTCTGTTGCCCAGGCTGGAGTGCAGTGGCACCATCTCAGTTCACTGCAGCCCCTGCTTCCCAGGTTCAAGTGATTCTCCTGCCTCAGCCTCCCGAGTAGCTGGGATTACAGGCACCAGCCAACACATCCGGCTAATTTTTGAATTTTTAATAGAGATGGGGTTTCACCATGTTGGCCAGGCTGGTCTCAAACTCCTGACCTCAGGTGATCTGCCCGTCTTGGCCTTCCAAAGTGCTGGGATTACAGGTGTGAGCCACTGCACCCAACCTACATACTTCTTTAAAGAAAAGTCTCAACATGATTTTAGCAGTTATTCTCTTGGCTATATTTATCTCTGTGACTGTATTTTGCTAGTCTTCCTTTCATAGATCAGTTTTTGTTAGTCTATTTCTAAAAGAAGATGGAGATTAGATATTCACTACCTTTTACATATTCTGGTATATGGTATAGAAGGATTGCTGGGCATAGTGGCTCATGCCTGTAACCCCAGGATGTTGGGAGGCTGAGGCGGAAGGATCACTTGAGCCTAGGAGGTTGAGACTGCAGTGAGCTGTGATTGCACCACTGCACTCCAGCCTAGGTGACAGAGCAAGATGGTGTCTGAAAAAGAAGCCTCAACTTCATTAAAGACATCTCTTTGTGAGATTATTTCCCCCTTACCATTACATTATCTCTCTCCTGTTGCTTTATGTTATACTGAAAATCCCAAGGGAAGACATTGGGATTTTTGTCTTGATGGTCAGTTCATAATGAGTTAAACAGGAATCACAACAAAATTGTTTGGCATTTTACTCTGAAGTTAAATCCTCTATGCTGAATTCCTAAAACTAACTTCTTCCACTCTGAGCTCTCTGTCTAGGCCTCATTTCTGCAGTTAGCTGTGAACCTTGCCAGTCTGTGGTGGCTTCCTTTGTTGTGGAGCCATCTTCTGAAAATTCCATGAGGTAGAATTCACCATTGGTTTAAGGCTTTTCGAAGGAAGGCAGACTCTTGCCATGGAAAGAACATGTTTGTCAGGCTTGGGTTAAAATCTTTTGATCTGAGAGCTAAAGGATTAGTAAGAACTAATTAAGAACAGGCGGAGGAAAAAGAAGGAACAGAAGGTCTGAGGCAAGTGGAATTTGGCAATTTTGAGGAACCAAAAGAAAGTTATGTGACAGGAGCCCTAGGGTGACATAGATGGTAGTGAAAGGTGAAGCTCTGGGGGAAGACCAGGTATGACTGGTAGAGGTGTTCTTTTTAACCTAATGGCACGGGGAAGCCTTGAACAAGGATTTAAATGGGGAGGTGAGGTAATCAAATCTGTTTTGAAAAGACCCCTGGGGCTGTGCTGCGGAGTATATCCCTGAGAAGGATTTGTGAGGATAGAGAAAGTAATCAAGACATTTTTTGCAGTGCTCTGGGTGAGAGAGTGGTAACTTGGGCTTGCTTGTTAGGATGAAGATGGAGTGAATGAATTCAAGAGATGTTTAGTAATAGGCAAAAGTGGTTGGATTTGATGATGTATGTAGGGAACAGCGTTAGAGGGGGGTTTGAAGGATGATTTCCTGGTCTGTGTCTGGCTTGTGGAGCTGGATGGATAATGAGACCATCCCTGAATTAGGAAGCCCTGAAAGAGGGCCAAAGATGAGGTGGACATTCCCATTGGCAGCTGATTTGGACTTGCTGACCACAGATCATAGTCTGTTACCATGTCCTTGAAGACACTATACATGTTTTTGGGAGGTGGGATATACCCTACTTGTCTGGTTTGTGTCTGGGGAATCTGAGGTAGTGCTCTCTGAGGTGAGAGTAGAGCAAGAAGCCTCTTCTTTGTTCTTGCTTGTCAGCCAGCCTTGGAACTGGCTAAGGAATTGCCTTTAGACGTTAGTCACCTTCCAGATACTTCCTCTCCCATCAGTCACTTCCTCTCAGATGACAGGGATGTGCGCTCAGATGCCCAGCCTGACTCACCAGGCCATTCAGAGGAGAAAACGACAGGATAATTTTATTCTTTTATTTTCAAGAGAGTAATTTTAAAGAGGCGGATGTCAGGTGTCATTTAAGACATGTTGATTGTAATTCTTGGAGGTTAGGGGACTAAGAAGTAAACAACATGGACGTATTTTTGTTACAATGAGATTGCTGTTATCGTACTACCTTCTCACTACCTGATCAATTACCAGGTTAGTAGAGGGAATCTGGTTGGAATGAATATCAAGCACTGAGGTCTAGCCCAGGAGACAATCCTTTATGGAGGGTACTAGGAATGGTGTGATTTTACATTCAGCCTTCTCATCATGGGGTACTTTGCTCTGCATGATTTGCCGTGGAGAGATTGTCTTCTCCCTCAAAGAATGAGGCCCTGATTTTACTATCTTGAAGACCTCTATCCAGAGAAATCAAATGACAGCCTAGGGTCACCTAGCTGGGCATGGAATCCAGGTGTTCTAATTCTCAGAGGTTTTTATTTTCTTCTTTTCTTTCTTTTTTTTTTTTTTTTTTTTTTGGAGATGGAGTCTCACTCTGTCGCCCAGGCTGGAGTGCAGTGGTGCAATCTTGACTGACTGCAACCTCCGCCTCCCGGGTTTAAGTGATTCTCCTGCCTCAGCCTCCCAAGTAGCTGGGATTACAGGTATGCACCACCATGCCCGGCTAATTTTTGTATTTTTAGTAGAGGCGGGGTTTCACCATGTTGGTCAGGCTGGTCTCCAACTCCTGACCAGGTAATCAGCCCGCCTTGGCCTCCTAAAGTGCTGGGATTACAGGTTTGAACCACTGTGCCGGGCCAAGATTTTTATTTTCATTAATGACATTCATACTCACAAAATGGAAACTTGATTTCCAGGACTACTAACTAGGCCATGTGGTAGAAGGAACACTGACAGAGAATCAGAAGACTTGAGTGTTAGTCCTGGCCATGCAGTTCTTTCTTTCTGATGTAGAACAAGTCATCTCTCATCTCTGAGCCTTGATTTCTGCATGTTTAGAACCAGGAACGTGGCTTAGATGACCTCTTGGATTCTTTTTGGCTTTAAGATTCCAGAGTTTTGTGATTAGGGAGGTGATTGACATCAGTGAGATGTAGGGAGGTACAGATGGGAAAACTACAACTTTTGAAGAGTTAATCTTTTATATATACATTGGAACTTCCCTCTTAATTATCCTAACAGAACAGTGATCTAGGGAGTGTTAGCTCCAGGTGAGGGAACAGGCT